>NW_024385678.1:0-38151 GCF_016835505.1 Polypterus senegalus
CCAGGTTATGATGAAGTAAAAATTTATAGACCAGTAATACAAGCTGTAAATTTTACATTAAAATTGACTGCAGCTTTGCTTTTTTTTGAACAGATTTTTAAAATAAGTTTCAATTATATTTGAATAGCAACATTTGATCTAATGCAACTCATTCTCCTCATCTGAAATAATGTGTTCATCATGTTGTCCTGAATGAATCTGACTCTAGGTTGATTCTTTGTTCATTTCTGTTAAGATCAACTTATGACATTGCACCCAGCAATGATGTATATGTTGTGTAGCCAATAGTAGTTGTGCTCTCTGTCACTGTGGTGCATTGCTCAAAAAATATTACTAGCTATCCAAGCTGTTTGGCAGCAACGAGATGGCCAAAGTGGTCATCATATAAGGGTCCTGTAGAACTAAGAAAAGTGCTTTACCAAGAAATCATAAGCTAGACTTAGTCAAAGAACTTGTTTGGAATTTGGAATTGTTGAAATTTAACATTAGTATACCATTCAATTCTTTCTATTAATTTCTAATGTTTTTTTACATAAATGTACTGTATCAGAAAACAGTTTCACACTCTTAGTATTTAGTCATTATTACTGTTTTGGTAATTTAAGGGTGAAATTTACATATCGAATTAAGAAGTGTTTTGTAGTCTACGCAATTTTCATTCTTTTCAGTTATTTTGTAAGACATTATAGATGTAACCATTTCTCAGGATTGTTAACATCAGTATTCAAATAAACCTCAAGCAGGCAGCCACAAACAACTGGTCTGTATGTGCATTTTAGACTAAATACATATTGTACACATAAAAATGCAATATACATGCATATATATGTATACTGTAAACACGAGTGAAAGAGACAAACAGAGAGGTATAAAGGGACCCAGTGATGTTGGGAATAGCTAGTCAAATACTATGAGACAAAAATATTTAAAGCAGTAAGATGAAGAAGTGTAAAGCACTTATTAACATATGGAAAAAGATACACACTGCATCAAATAGGAAATAAGTTGTAGAGGCAACTATAAATGAAGCAGGCAGTCTCTTCCAGAGTATAGAGATACACTGGCAGACATTGTATCATCAATTAAGGATGCCTGACCCTCGTATAGACAACAGTCTCAGAGGTGGCGATACAGTTCTCTTGTTCCTTGATAAAACATGTAGAGGACCATGCTGCTTTTCCTGATAACCTCTCAGCTAAAAGCTACAAGGATGTGTGGTTTCAGTGAGTAACTGAAGCTCAAGGATATATGGACACTAAGTCACGAGTTCTAGCCAGGATTTTCTGTTAGAAATTGTGCTGTGGTCCAAACCAAAAAATAAATTCACAACATGGATGGAAGTTTCTCCAGGACTGAGACTGTGTTTAAAGTTGGAGGTTAGTTGAGTGTGGGTTTTGAGTAGTGAGAGATCAGAATCTAAAGAGAGGAAGATGAGGGTTTGCATATTTAAAGAAGTAAAAGGGAAGGTGAAGAAAGATTGATCCAGCATGGTAATCTAGCAGGTAGTGGACATGCAAATCCATTAGACAGACATGGGGTATTAACCACCCATCTCAGAGGACCCAAAATGCAGTAGGATTTGTTTTATGTTTTGTTTGGTTGTGGCCTCCGTATTCCTCCATTATGTGGTTATATTGTTTAGTTCAAGAATGATAGTTTAATATACTGTACTCGTCCGATGCGAGAGATGGACGTCTGAAGTGGAGCTCCGCTAGCAGTGGTGCTATTTTCATATTATTGCTTATTATTCTGAGATATCCTGTATTTATTCAACCCGAGGGGGACCGCTACAGTATATTGTAAACACATATAAACATGGCCAACAAGAAGGGGTCCGAAAGAATCGAGACTAAGCTACATCAAGCTGCGATCACAAGCCCTAGTTCGAGATCTGCCTCTCAGAGACAGACCTGGATCAGAGGGGAAAGTACAGACTCCTCGGGACCACGGTCCGCTACATCGTCGCCGGCTGAGAGCGAAAGGGGAGCAAGGTGCGATCGTGAAGTGCAGATGTGGATAGCTCGCGATTGAAGAGGATTACCTGAAACTGGAAAGGCCGGGAGGCCCGCGGCTTCAGTTACGCAATTGCGCGGGACTGGGCAGCGGGGACACCGGTTCAGCAGAATCTGCTGCTTCATCTGACACAAGAAGGCACATTTGAGCTATCTGAACTGAAAGTGTTGCTCGCTGAGCTCACGCAAGATATAAAGAAAGCGAGAAGGCTAATGAGAAAGCAACGGCAAAGGCACTTGAGAGACTGAAACGGGAATTAAAACAGGAAATCCAACAGGAAAAATGAAAGGCTCGACAGGAATTCCAACAGGCAAATGAAAGGCTGCGTCAAGGGTACAACTGAACCGACAGGTGCTGGGTAAAATCGAAGGCGCGTTGAGAAAAACTCAGTTAAACTGAGCACGCTTTGCTGATCGATTGGAGCATCTTAGTGAGACATTCCACGAATCGGATCGAAATAGCCGAACATCTAGCTGCCTGTGCCGGGGAAAAGAGCAGTAAATGTCAGTTCAGAATGTAAAAACTCGGAGAAAAACTTGGAGACAGACTGGCTGCTTTAGAAGATGGGAATAGAAGGTTAATGTCAGAATTAAAGGCCTGCGGAGAATCAGAAAGTTTAAACCCGGTGAATTCAGCTGAACTTTTTCAAAAATAATCGGGGGAACTTTAAAGCAGAATCTGAGATAGCACCCTTACAGCGTCGCGGATCAAAACACCGTCAGACCCGACCAAGATCTTTTATAGTTCGTTTTGAGCGATTATCATTTAAGTTAGAGGTGATGGAACTCCTCAGGAAAAAAAGGAAGATATTATATATGAAGACTGCCACATTCGCGTCTTCCCTGACTCTCTCCAGCAACAGCTATTAAGCCCGCTTCTATAATATTAAACAGCGGCTGGCAAGCCAATGTCAAATACGGCCTCCTGTATCCGCAAAACTGAAAGGGGAAAATGGCAGGGTCATTTCTATGTTTTCGCTAGCAAGGAGGAGGCAGAAAATGAGTTAAGAAAGCTGATCCCGGGACTATTCTGATACATAATTGTGAGTCATGGCGGTAAATGATAATGCTAGGATTAATAATCTACTGTCTGATCTATTTGTTTTAAAATACAGGTTTTTTATCAGCATATATTCTCATATTCTTATATTATTATTACTTACTTACTTATCATTACTTAGTATTACTAGGCGCTAAATGTTTGTGTTTTATTGTGCTTAATTCGTTTCCTCCTCTTTTTCTTTCTAATTATTTCATGTGTACCCTAAATGAGACTGTTCAATATCATACCCTTGGTTTGCTGTATTGCTATTACTGCATTAAGTCTTGTTATGCTTGTTTTGGACACATCTTTAACACCATCACCTGGGTTTATTATCTGGGGATATCATCTTAATGCACTAAAATTGATGAAGATTATATATATATATATATATATTGTTGTGCTTTGATGTGCTTTGGGCGCTCTGTCTCTGGTATGTCAGGGACTGGGACTGCATGAAGTGGGTTTTAGCCTCACCTGGGGGCAAAAGGGAGGGTGGGGGTTAAGGGGGAAGAGAAGAGGCAGGATTGATCTATATCTAATCTATCATCTCAATCTTTATAATTATAACTATCAAGCGTAATAAGCTGCATGCAACAACTCTTGGGGAATAGGAAATTAAGACCTAAACTATTTCACTTCCAGTTAAGACTATAATATGACCCCAAAAAACTCAGAATCAGTGTTCCATGATGGGACAGTTAACCGTAAGCTGGAATGTTAAAGGCCTGAATCACGAATTAAAGAGAAAGAAAGTACTTTCTCACCTAACAGGTCTAAATGTAAAATAGTATTTTTACAGGAAACCCACTTACAAAGGGTAGGATCAGTTCCGCTGCAAAAAGACTGGACTGGCCAAATGTTCCATTCTAGTTTTACAAAGAAAACTAGAGGTGTGGAATTCTTATACATAGAACAATTTACCATTTGTAGCATCAGATGTAGTATTGGATCCTGAAGGGAGATATGTGATGGTCATGGGAGACTTATCTAACTGTAAAATGATTTTGATAAATGTTTATGCACCTAATGTTGATGATAAGGAATTTATACAAAATTTATTTGCATCCATTCCCAATCTGAACACTCAAACTTATAATGGCTGGGGACTTTAATTGTGTTCTAAATCCACTTTTAGATAAGACTTCCTCCACAGGGGAACTAACCTACCATAAAGATAATTACAAAGTTTATAACTGATCACAACTTATCAGATCCCTGGAGGTTTTAAACCCAAATTAAAAGAACATATTCTTTCTACTCACCAGTACATCATTGCTACTCAAGGATTGATTACTTCTTTATAGATAATAACTTCTTGCCTAAGATTAAATCTTGTAAATACGATGCTATTGTTATTTCAGACCAGTGCTCCGTGATCTTGGGCTGAAATTACTAAGCCCCATACACTCACCCATGATGGCGTCTCAATCCGCTTCTATTAGCTGGCAGAATTGTACTGAATTTATATCCAAAACAAATTGAATTCTTTCTAGAGACAAATACATCCCTGAGATCTCTGCAGGAATACTCTGGGAAACTCTTAAGCCTTCTTAAGAGGACAGATTATCTCATATCTTTCCCACAGAAATAAATCTGGAAGAAAGTAGCAGAGATAAAAGCGAAATTACTAAAATAGATGAAGAACATGCCAGACTACCAGCGAGACTCTACATAAGAGGAGGCAGGCCTACATTCAGAATTAAACCTCTTGACAACTAAAGAAACCGAACAACTAATTTACAAACCCAGACATCATTATTATGAACATGGAGAAAGCTAATAGCTTTTAGCGAACAAATCCACAAGCAAGATGTACGCGCAATCTCGGTAATTACTAACACAACGGAGATAAAATCATGAACACAAAAATATAATGTACATTTTTAGAGACTACTATAAATCCCTATATACTACGGGTTTTTAAAAGAAGACAATATACAATCTAATGCATTTCTGGATAAATTACAGATACCACAAATTGACCTATTAGTGTGGAGGGCTGATAAACCTCTGTCATTATCAAAATTTACTGGATGCTATAAAGTCACTCCAAGGTGGAAAAACAGAGGCCCTACAGTGCCCCTGCAGAGTTTACAAAATTCTCCGCTCAGCTAGCTCCCCTCCTATTAGCAACATTTACAGAAGCCAGAGATGAACCAATCTCTTTTCACACTTCGAAGCACTAATCACTGTCTTCCCAAAACAAAATAAGGACTTATTACAATGTGCATCATACAGACCAATTTCACTTCTGAATAACGCGTTAAAATACTCTCTAAAATCATAGCTAGAAGGATGGAGAAAGTGCTCCCTCAGTAATATCACAAGACCAAACTGGATTTATTAGGGGCCGACACTTGTCTTCAAATCTTGACGCCTGTTTAATGTAATATACTCACCAACTAAATCAAACACCCCGAAAATTATTATCATTGGATGCAGAAAAGCATTCGACATGATTGAATGGAAATACCTTTACTATTTTGGGAAGTTTGGGTTTGGCCCAACATTTGTGCATGGATTAAATTACTGTATACTAACCAGAAGCTTCAGTTTGCATCAATAACATTTGCTCAGACTACTTTAAACTAGAGCGTGGCACAAGACAAGGATGCCCTTTGTCACCACTGCTGTTTGCAATTGCCATTGAACCACTGGCAATACATTGTCGAAATTCCCATCAGATAAAGGGATTAGCAGAGAAGGACTGGAACAGAAAATCTCATTATATGCAGATGACATGGTAAAAATTATATATCGGACCAGAAAATTCTGTGCCTGCAGGTCTTAGCAGCACTCACAGAATTTCAAAAGCTCTCTGGTCCAGAATTAATCTGAATAAAAGTGTACTCTTTCCGGTGATTCGCAAGCATATAATATTAGATTAGACACCCTTCCTTTTATCATTGCAGAACAGTTTAAATACCTGGGTAAACATCACAAGTAAACATAAAGCTCTTTATCAACAAAATTTCGTGTCTGCATGGAAAAAAATTTAAAAAACACTTGCATAGATGGTCAACCCCTTCATCTCACACTAGCTGGAAGAATTAACACTGTTAAGATGAATATTCTTCCTAAGCTCCTTTTTTTTTTCAAAACATACCAATATACATTAATAAATCGTTCTTTAAGCAATTAGATTCAACAATAACCTCATTTATTTGGAATTCTAAACATCCACGCATCAAAAGGCGACTCTAAAAGACAAAAGGTAGAAGGCGGCATGGCTCTACCTATCCAGTTTTATTACTGGGGCAAATATACAGTCGAAAGAACCTGGACACAAATAGAAGAACATACACAGGCATGGACCGCAATAGAAGTATAAACCAATTGTGCTCCACTCACTTAGAATCTGGAACCAATGTAGAAAGCATTTTAAGAGCGAGAAACTTCTTTCTATGGCACCTGCAAAAGAACCACCTCTTTCAACCCTCACAAACATGTGCAGTTTTAATATCTGGAAAAATTTGGAATTAACTTGCTTAGGGATCTTTATATAGACAACGTCTTTGCATCCTATGAACAATTACATTCCAAATTTAACATTCCAACTACAAATTTCTTTCACTATCTTTTAAATCAGGAACTTTGTTAAATAGAACCTTCAGATTTTCCTCATCTTGCACCCTCATCCAGCTGGAAAAAATTTTTGCTCAATTTCAAGGAGTTAGACTCCATCTCTACAATATATAAAACTTTTTACAATCCCTTCCTTTCAAAGATCCAAGAGGACACTGGGAAAATGATTCTCAATATATATATCAGAAAGGAGTGAGAAGTAGCAATGCAGGGGAATTCACTTTTGAGCTCCATATATCAAAGCATACAATTATACAACTCAAAATTATATATCGAGCACATCTTGTCTCGACTAAAACTCTCCCAAAATGTTTCCAGGACATGATCCAACTTGTGAAGCTGCAAATTAGCTCCAGCCTCACTAGGTCACATGTTCTGGGCCTGCCCAAATTAACATTATTCTGGACAAAAATTTTTAATTTCCTCTCAGACAGTCTTGGACTCACAATCCCTCCTAACCCATTAATAGCTGTGTTTGGGGTTCTTCCCGAGGTCTTAAAGTGGAGAAAGACAAACAAATTATGATTGCATTCACTACACTGTTGGCACGCAGACTTATTCTGATAAACTGGAAGAACCCAAACTCTCCTCTTTAAGTCAGTGGGAAACTGATGTGTTATATTATTTAAATTGGAAAAATCAAATACTCAGTTAGAGGATCTGTACAGACTTTTTCAAAACATGGCGGATCTAATCAGTAATATTTTGAAATGATTTTATAAAGCACAGAGAATTTGTTGATTTAGGTATTTTTAAAAGCCTTAAATTTTACACCGTTTGGCTTGCTCTCTCTCAAGGGTGGGATCGATCTGTTCTTAGCATAATTCTTTTTTTTTTTTTTTTGTAAAAACGTGATTGCTATGTATTGGTTGTAATAAATTAATTAAAAAAATATATATATATATACTGTACTCCATTTAGCAGATTATACCTAAGAGTCAATGTATTTGAGTCCATATGCATTCAGAATGTATAGAGAGATCAGAGCAAGGATCATGCCCCAGCTTGATGCTATACAAAAGATCATGTATTTATTTTAAAATATTTTCTTGGGAATATATATTTTTCTCTTACTGATAAAAAGGCAAATTTAATGTCAAAGCGAGTCAAAGTTTTAAAGAAACTAGTGACTTTAATACTAAGTCCAACAGCAACCTCTGTAGTACTCTAATCTAGTAACCTAAAAAAACTTCATAGAAATCTCTATACAACTAAAAGTGAAGGGAAAGAATAAATTTACCATATTTGCATTTCCACAAATACTGAGGTTGAAAGCTCCTGTATGACTCAGAAGACACAACTTTCCTTCACAGAGAAGAACTGGTCTTCTCTCATCAATGAACACATTCTCAGAGAGTTGTTTCTGTAAAAGGAAAATCCTGTAGTGAAAAGTCATGCATATTCACTGTTTCTACATAAAATCTTTAAAATATTTGTTCTATTAAGTAGTAAAACAGATTATAATAGAAATCAATAGTAACAATGTGAACTATAGAGATAGACATGGAAAAATAATGTAGGTAAATCTCACAGATTTGTCTCCAAATTAGAAAGATTTCAATAAAATAATATATATGCAAAGCATGAAATAATGATTAAAGAGATACATACATTATTTGTCCTCAATCATACATTTTTAGAGTAATAAATAATTACATTGAGACTGTGAATAAAGCAGAAAATAATTTTGAAGAAGAAGGCAGGTAATTTATGAGTAAGCCACAAAATCAATTTCGGGTTCAGTGGTAACCCAAAATCTGATGTGGAGACTTCAGGTTTAAACTCCCTGTAACAACTCCTGATATCCCAGCACCCAAGCTAGAAATTGGGACTCCTGTCTCCTAGCATACCAGGAAAGCATTGCACTCATACACTCACACATCAATGACAAGATACAAGTCATCCTAGTGAATGGAATGATTTATTTGGCAGTATTACAGATACCCCATCAGGCTCAGTGAGCAAATATCACATATTTGACAGATTGACTAAAATAGGTTTTTAAACATTGTCAATTGTCATGAATGATTACTGTAAATCTTTCCAAAATTCTTTCTCATTTGGGCCTTGTGGTTGCACTTAGTGTTAGAGATGGACACTAATTCTCACTTAGGGGATCTGTTCAAAACATTTTTTTAAAACCTGGCAGGATCTATTCAATAGAACATGTTAGAATAAACATTTGTATTGGGAGAAGGACTTCTTTTCCTCTTTACTACTCTAAAGGTTTTACTCTGGCCATTGGCCTTCCTCTGTTTCTCAAAGGTGGTGGTTGAATTTAATTAAGTTTTGTTAAGCTTGAATTGATTGTATGGAACGCTACATGAATTTAATAAATTCAATAAAAGATATTTAAAAAAATAATAAAAATGGACACAGGTGACCCATAAATAAATACTCTTTGTGCACAAACTAAATAAGCAAAAAAGTTATACTTTAATTTTTATGACCATGCTTCTTTAAAGGGTATAATGAGAGGTGTTGAAAATAAATCATACCCTTTTTCTGTTATAATGTTGAGATTTTAAATATACATCCTCCCAGGCATCATAATCAAACTTTGCTTTTAAGACACAGAAGGCTGCATCCAGCATGCTGTCAGGCAGACTGGTATTCTTCCTACACTTGCTAGCAGATGTGATGAAGCTGCAGCCTGAGAACATCTATATACAGTGGACTATTTGATTAAATCTGGCTTTAAGAGGAGTATCGGGGCTATAATTTTAGTAAGTACTTTTAAGTTAAGGGGCAGGAAAATCCAACTCTGAGACGTGACAAAATTAGCTTTGTGCTTGTGCATTTTTTGAGTGTAAGATGACTGAACTATCAGCTGGTGCTGCATTAGTTTCATTTTTGTTGCATCCCACAGTTTAGTGACAGAATTAAAAATTATAGTGGAGAAGCTTGCTAGCTAATTTCATATTCATTCTTTTAATGTAATGGACACAACTATCCATATATAGTTACTTTTTTTAATTTGCATACTCAGTTCAGGGTTACTGATAGATGGGGACTATCCTGGTACCACTTTACAAGCCCACATTAGTAACCATACTTTCTCTTACAGGTATAATTTAGATTGGAGGAAAACCATATAGAAAAATGTCTTAAAGAAATGCCATACAGGTAGAAACAGTTGTAGTAAATAAAATCAGACAAGTTTCAAATCCAGCAACTTGTCTCTGTACCTTGGATATTTTAACCTGGTGATGAAATGCTCTATAACCTACACTATGTTAATTCTAAAATAAAATTTATAAGTCTGAGTTTTAAAATATCCACACTGCCCAGACATTCGGGAGGCTCAGCTCATTATGCTCTTTTGACATCAAGAAGATTTCTGTAATGACACACCTAATGCTTTGACAGCAGCACACAATCGAAGACTTATTTTGTACAGTTGATAAAATTGATTACTTCAGTTAGACAGTACTGTATTACCAAAACCTAAATTTCACCATGTGATAGGTGGAATTCCACCTCTCATTTAAAAAATATTGCATGGTTCAACTTAATAAAGTGGAAGACACCTACTGCTATTTCAAAGAAAAAAGGCTTTTGTTATTGTCATTTTAATGTGACTATTGAATTATTTCAGAAATAAAAACATAGAATTTGTGAACGTTTTGAGAGTACATGGATGTGACCATCTAGTTGTGAGCTGCAAACATTTTAACTTGTAATATTATGCACTTGAATAGAGTTAGAAATGATAGGGAGAATAAATTTCATTTAACCTCTGAATGTAATGGACATGGCTACACTTCTACATTTAACGTACACATACATTTAAAACCAGCAACCAGTTTACCCAGTTTAAGATTCTGGGGCCAGAAGCCAATCCAGTTGCACTGGTAACAATACAGGAACAAATTGTAGATAGCATCAAACACTTGCATACATCCACAGTTATTCAGGTGGTGTCATCAGACAATCTAACCTCAAGGGCTAGGATACACAGCAGGGGAAGACTTGAGTTTATGGATAAACCTCCTCACAATCAGCAAAAAATACAGCTGTAGGAAGGTTTCAAAGTAAGAGGCAATGTCTGTACTTGTGCTAATCTACAGCATCAATTTATTGTTTCAAAACTTTCATACTGGCCAGACATGATGAGTGCAGCTAACCTGAAATTTGAAGCAAGAGACAAATCACTCTTGGATTGGAGATCTGGTAACTGTGGATACCCTTTAAGTACAATGAACTCATTGTTATGTTCAAGACACCAGTTTATGCCAACATAAATATCCCAAAAGTAAATGTCACTAACCTGAGAAGTCCTTGCTAACAAATTGTGCAAAAGAAAATATCCAAAATAACCTTGCTATCCACTAATTCATCTGACTCTGTTCTAATAATATTTCATTTCTTTAGTTATTAATTTTAAGCAGATTTATTTTTGGCTACTGAACAGAAACAGAAGAAAAACTTAATCCGTATATGAAAGTGAAAGATAAATCAGTTGGCCTGATGATTATATCATTATGCATAAATTGGACACTGAAAATCCTCAGTTTGTTGTTACAAGGTAGTGAAATCACAAAACCCTGCCAGTGAAATTCAGGGCTTTGGACAAACGGTAATTGTTTCCCAAGTACATTTGTAGATCATTCCCTGAATGAGCTGGAAAAAACAAGCTGGAATTTGATGGTCCCTAGATTGTAAACTAAAGAAACATCCAATTTACAAATGCATGAATGACACTGAGGCTTCGCCAGGAAGGTTTTGTCTTGCGTGAAGAACTACTTGGTAATCAAAAGCAGACAATTATAAGAATTGGTACAAGATATTTTGCCCTACTTGAAATTTGGGAGTTAATATGAGCATAAAGACACATTATCTCCATAGCCATTTAAACAGTTTTCCCAGAAAAATTTGGGAGACTTAGCAGGAAAAGAAAAGGTTTCCCAAACAGGAAGAAGTTGATGGGGGAGAGATATCAAGGCAGATGGGACATACATGATGGAAAGACTACTGTTGGAGTCTCTAACGTGATTGTCCTGATGACACACATAAAAAAATCGTACAGTGTTTTTGAAGCATTGACATAATAACAATTAATCAATTATACTGTATTAATCAATCAAATCATAATAACTTTTTCCTGCCACTGTTAGATTTTTTTAATTTCTGTTTTGTAGACGTAGACTGTTTACTTACTAGTTGCAACTAAAAAAAAAATATTCATCACAAGTAAAACATAAAGCTCTTTATCAACAAAATTTCAGTCTAATGGAAAAATTAAAAACAAGACTTGCATAGATGGTCAACTCTTATCTCACTCAGCTGGAAGAATTAACACTGTTAAGATGAATATTCTTCCTAAGCTCCTTTATTTCAAAACATCCCAATATACATAAATAAATCATTCTTTAAGCAATTAGATTCAAAATAACCTCATTTATTTGGAATTCAAAACATCACGCATCAAAAAAGACCCTATAAAGAAAAAAGGAAGAGGCATGGTCTACCTAATTCCAGTTTTATTACTGGGCAAATATACAGGCGAAAGAACCTGGACACCCTATGAACAAATTACATTCCAAATTTAACATTCCAGCTACATTTCTTTCACCATCTTCAAATCAGGAACTTTAAACAGAACCTTCCAGATTTTCCCTCATCTTGCAACCTCATCAACGCTGGAAAAATATTGCCCCAATCTCAGGAATTGACTCTCTACAATATAATTTAAAAACATTTTACAATCCCTTCCTTTCAAAGATCCAGAACACTGGGAAAAAGATTCTCAATTAATATCAGAGAAGTGAAGTAGCAATGCAGAGAATTCACTGAACCCATATGCTAAAGCATACAATTATACAACTCAAAATTTTATATCGAGCACATCTGTCTCGACTAAAACTCTCCAAAATGTTTCCAGGGCATGATCCAACCCACGTTGCAGCCAAGTCCCAGCCTCACTGGGTCACACTGTTCTGGCCTCACCAAATTAACATTATTCTGGACAAAAATTTTAATTACCTTTCAGACAGCCTTGGACTCCCCAATCCCTCCCAACCCATTAACAGCTGTGTTTGGGGTTCTTCCAGAGGGCAAAGTGGAGAAGGACAAAAATTGTGATTGCATTCACTACACTTTGGCACGCAGACTTATTCTGATAAACTGGGAAAAACCCAAACTCCCTCTTTAAGTCATGGGAAACCATGTGTTATATTATTTGAAATTGGAAAAATCAAATATCAGTCAGAGGATCCGTACAGACTTTTTTTTAAAACATGGCAGAATCTAATCAGTAATATTTTAAAATAAGTTTATAAAGCACAGAGAATTTATTAATTTAGGTATCTAAAGCCTTAAATTTTAGCCGCTTGGTTTGCTCTCTCCTCAGGGTGGGGATTGATCTGTTCTAAACTCAATTCTTCTTTTGTAAAAACTTGATTGTTTTGTATGGATTGTAAAATTAATAAAAAAAAAAAATATTCTTGCAATTCTGAAGCTTTTTAAAATGTGCTAATTAATTAACTATAAATATCTCGAAACTAGAGCCAATCTGTCAAGCCAAAGTCATTTTCTTTAATCAGCACCATAAACTTAATATAAAACCGTTCAGACATCACTGGCACTAAAATCACTGTATACCAGTGTTATATGTGTGGCACTCGTGGTTTTTTTTTTCCATTCAACAGTGTAACAACCAAAATCTGTCAAACGCAGGGAAATCACATATGGTACATACTGTAATAGTATGGGAGCTATTAAGGTCAGTCTCATTGACAGATGAATAATAATGGTTTTCCATGCAGAGTCCTGATGCAAACACAAATCTCAAAATGTAACTCTAGTATTAACAACCATTTGGAACATTTTTTATTTTTTAGAAATATTGTTTAAATAAATACTAAACAGTTAATTTTTTCAGTTACTAAACAGAAAATAACAATAAAAATATATTGTACATGTTAAGTTAAATCATTGTAGACCATTAGGTTTTTATATTCATTATTAATTAAACTGACTTGAGTAAAAGCAAAAACATGAATTTTATAATCTGCAATGTAACAAATCTACCTTTAAAACGTTAAAAAATTAAAAAAATAAAATGAAAAAAAATCTAAACACCAAAAAAGAAGTTAACACCAAATTATGAAAATGGTTTTACCTGGCAGGTGATATTGACAAATGGAGCTCTGAAAAGACGGATAGTTTCCAGCAACTTCTTCCCATTATAGTATAATCTGTAATCTCAGAAAGACACTGCTGCATCTCAGAAAATCTGCAAAAAAGTCTATCCAAATTCGGGCAGCTGATCTCCTGTTCTTTCCTTCAACTGATTATTAGTTGTGGAAACTTAAGAAAAAGGAGAATTTGTCAAGATTCCTCTTGGGAAACCCATGACATAGATGTGCAACAGTCGAATCAAAACAAGCCAGTAAAGCTCACGAATTTTTAAAATCACTCTTAGCACTGGGCTTTGCTCACCACTTTCTTCAATAGCCTTTCCCACTGGGATTTAAGACTGCTCCTGGTAATAGCAGCTTTTTTCCTGATGCTCATCTTCTTTCACAGGCTTTCAAAAATTTTTTTATGCCTGAATACCTGGGCTATTTTCAGAACAAGGTGGGAGTCTGAGTATTGCCTGTTGAGAAAAAGAATCATCATATATATGAGCTCTTTGACCATCAAACTAATGATGTACTTATCTGTGTTTGAAGCAAGGAAGGAAAGCAGGGTCATTTGACTTTTTTTTCCCCCACTAAGAGCAACAGCACCTTCTCATTCAGGAAGCAAACCCCTTGGTCTTTCACTTTTCTGCAACTGGATTGTTTGGTTCATGTTAGAAGTCACAGAATATACCAACACCATGTTGCAAGTGTTTGAGGCAACTGCTACAGTCTGACCATGGGATCAAATGCTATTGTCAGGTACAAAATCCCAGGGATGCTAACCTTTTTTTGTTGTTGTACTTTTCTTTCAAAAGTAACCAGAATTAAGTGTGAAGAGTCTAGCCACTGCCAGAACATAATCCCTGCGTTTCCCAAATGAATTAATGGGCTAGGATCAGATTTCCTGTGGTTTGCAAGGATATGAGTTAAATCCAAAAGGGCCAGAGGATACCTAATGATGCTATGGAATTTTATAGCTAAGGACCTTCAGAATCATCGATTTGCTAGAATCGAAACAGGGTTCTCATCCCAAAAACAAGTACTGAGGGACTGTGGAGTGACCCAGTTTCTGTTGAATTGCAACATCAAAAGCAATACCAGCATTGAGACCACAAATTTTATCTAAAGGTAACTCAGTAGCAAAGCCATCTGAGCATCCGAGTTGATTCTAAGGCACAGAAAATCCTCCAACATCAAAGATTGGACAAAAGGTGACCATTTAAACTCTTTTGAACATCATTCCAAATGTAAAGGAAGAGCGCCCCATTGCCACCACAAGACGTGTTCCATCTTTAGTCCAGCAAGCACAGTGTAAAGCCGCCTCTTAATGTTGGCTTTCATCCCGGTTGTCAGTCCTGACTGAGTAGAGAACAGATGCATCTTTTTTAGTGAGAACAGCAAGAACATCCTTCTTGGGGTGCCACACACAGCCTTGAGAAAAAAAGGGAAAGGCTCCCCATTTCACAAGTTTGGGTGCACAGAAGTTTATTCTGTTCCAGATTGCTTAGCTGTAGCTGCCAAACAGTAACATGCTTTGTGCTGGACAGCAAGCAGGGCTGAGCCCCACCACAGCGGGACCCGCCCAGAAGAGTCCCAAAACATTTTCAAATTGTCCAATAATTAGTATCACAAATTTGGTCTCCCATTTGAGTTGTATAAGGCAGTGAGTGCTACCTGCCTCCCATCTGTCCAAGCAAATGCCATGAACAGGGTGAATTTTGATGCAGAGCATTAAGTCCAGTCCTGAGAAGCTTTGTTTTCCAAGTTCCATTTCCTTCCAACAGCTTAAAACCAATGTAAAACAAAGGAAACAAAATCTTAGTCACTAAAATAAAAAACTGACAAATCTTTTTGAAACAAAAGATCTTCCAAAAAAAAAAATATATATATATGTTAGAAAGGCTGCAAGAATGAAAGGTGAAGTGCCACTTGTCCCACCAAACACTAGTGTTTCTTAAAATCCCTTTCACTTGTCTTTCAATTGCAAAGACAGGCCAAAACCACATGCCTGAGCTGATTATGACTACATGACCCAGAAAAGAACTTAAAATTTCCCAAAGTGATTAGAAAAGTGATATTTTTAGAAGTCTGAGAGGATAGTTCTTTATACCTTTAACCTTCTACATATTTAAGGGGCTTATCATTAATAAGGACGTAAAAAAAAATGCAGATGACTGGGAGGAATCTTAAATACTTTGCTCTTATTTTTAATCATCAGTTTTAAAATTCTATTTGTAGTTTAGAAGAGTAAATCACAGAAACATCTCTAAACTTTATAGGCACAGAGGGCTAGGCTACTCAAATTTGTAATACAATTTCTTTACTATATAGAGTAGCATTTCCATAATTTGGGATTATTATGTTTAACTTTACCATTCAATTTGCATGTAATGTTTGGAAACAGCAAAGGCACCATACAGGTGTTGTAAAAATTAGAATACATGACTAAGTTGATTTATTTCAGTAATTTATTCAAAAGGAAACTTGTATATTAGATTCATTCATTACGACAGACTGATGTATTTCAAATGTTTTTTTCTTTACTTTGATGATTATAACTGACAACAAATGAAAGTCCCAACAGTATCTCGGAAAATTAGAATATTGTGAAAAGGTTCAATATTGAAGACACCGTGCCACAATCTAATCAGCTAATTAACCCCAAAACACCTGCAAAAGTCTTTAAATGGTCTCTCAGTCTAGTTCTAGGCTACACAACTGGGAAGACTGTGACTTGACTGTTGTCCAAAAGATGACCTTTGGGACACCTTGCACAAGGAGGGCAAGAACAAAAAAGGTCACTGCTAAAGAGGCTGCCTGTTCAAGAGCCCATGTCCAACACATTAATAGAGAGGCAAGGAAGGGGCAAGATGTGGTAGAAAAGGGACGTAATAGGGATAACCGCTGGGAAGGATTGTGAAACAAAACCCCCCAAACTGTGGGGGGATTCACAAAGAGGGGCTGAAACTGGAGCTCAGTGCTTCAAGAACCACCCGCACAGACGATGGCAAGACATGGTTCAGCTGTCACATTCTTTGTGGGTTAAACCACTTTCAACAAGAGCAGCATCAGAAGCGCCTCCCCGGACTAAAGAGAAAAAAGGGCTGGGCTGCTGAGTTATGTTCCCCTGATGAAAATAAATTTTGCATTTCCTTTGGGAAAACAAGGTCCCAGTCTGAGAAGGAGGAGGGGGCAAAAGAACCACGTTTTGAGGTCCAGTGTAAAGTTTCCACAGTCATGATGGTTTGGGTACCATGTCATCTGCTGTGTGGGCCAATGTGTTTTTGAGGTCCATGGTCAACGGCCAGCCGCCTACCAGGGAAGTTTTAGAGCACTCATGCTTCCTACCGCTGACTTAACTTTATGGAGATGCAGATTTCATTTCCAACAGGGCCTGGGACCTGCACATGCAAACTCTAGTACCGGTTTAAACCATATCCGTTCTTGATTGGCCAGCAAACTCTTGACCAACCCAGGACCATGGGGAGTGAAGAGGGAAAATGTATCCAGACCCCAATTGAAGAGCCGGGCACATCGAGCAACACGCCCCATAACACCCGAGCCAGACTGATCAACTCCAAAGCCAACCGATTGCTGGTAATCCGGGCCAAAGGAGCCCAATAAATTAGGCTGTTTCTAAACTTCTGTTCATACCTTTCAGTTGCCCAACATTTAAAAAAATTTTTTTGCATTGGTCTTAATTGATATTCTAATTTTCCGAGATTAATTTTATTCATTTGTTGTGTTTAATCACAAAATTAAAAGAAAAAACATTTGAAATACCGGTGTGAAAGAATGAATCTAATATACAAGTTTTTTTTGAATGGAATTATGAAATAAATCAATTCGCATGATATTCTAATTTTGGGACCAGCACCTATGTTTAAAAGTTCTTGTTTTTATTCAATGGGATCCCAAACCCCCATACTGAAATTTTTGAGACTTAAATCATAATTAACACGCGAGCTTTTAACTTTTATAAAAAAGGGTGCACATTTCATGGTTACAAAATTAAACTAAAATGGATTTTTTTTGGGAAAGTGGACTGTGACAAGAAAATTTTAAACTGTCAATGTTCTAACTTTTAATACCTAAAACAACCCTACCACTGTGTACTTTTTTCGAAAACAAAAGTGGTTTTATTAATTCTAAAAGGGTGTTTCCAGTAACATATTGTATTCCGTTTTATACTATACAAAAAATAAATAAAATTTACTCTTTTTGGGGAATTTTTTGGATAATCTAAAGAGGTTTGATGATAGGTGGTCTCGTTCGGGATCCTGAAATGAATGATGACTCTTTAAACATCATGTTGCAACGGGAAAGCCCCCATTTCAACATTTGGATAAGCAGTTTAAAAAAATGAATGCATATAAGGGGGTATCATCTTTTTTTCAAAATTGTTTTTTTAGACCTAAAGACGGGATAGAAGATAGGCAAAAACCCTGTTGAAGAGATATTCATGTCAACCCCACCCCCAAACAAAAAGCAATTTAGAGTTTACCAATTTAAGGGCCCTTTTAAAATCCAAAACAAAAAACGTATTGTTTTTGGAAAACGTTATTTTTAATTTTTATTCAAAAGCAAATTTGAATTTTTTATAAGCACTTTCTATAACCGTAATAAAATAGATATTTAAACTAAACAGATTCGATATTTTAAATTCGTGCATTGACCCACAGTGTTTCAAACTGGAACGATGACTTTTAAAAAATAACTGGCTTTGGCAAAGGGGAAATGAATGACCAAAAGGACGAAGTTTAAACATTAAATCAATGATTACATGTTTAAAAAAAAAGGAAAGGGCGTAAATTCCACCGATCATCTAAATTTGAAAATGTAAAAAAACAGGACCAGGTTTTATGTATATTCCGATATCCCAAAAACCATTCCCCTTTTTGAATGTGAAACAGTTTGTAAAATGCAAAAAAGATTAATTAGTAAGAAAAGGTGTTTCGAGAACGGCAAGATAAACGTTTTTATCGACAAATTTCTTAGATGCCTAATTATTAAAAAAATACGATCTAAAACCAAACAAACCTGTTTTTGGGGAAAAGTTTTGATAAAAACCCAAAATACCAACCAGTCCCATACCAAAAACAGAACTTACCGGTTAGGGGAATGCCAGAGCTTTCCCGCGCTACATCGTTAAAAAAAAAAAAAACATCCCTACCGGAAAAAATACGTATTTGGCAAGTGCAGGGGCATGGGAGTCCATTTCGTGTTTTATTGATAAAAAAGAAAATGGACAAGGAGATGGAGCAACCGGAATAAATGGTTTGAGAAAAATGGAGAAGAGTGACAACGAATGGGGAAGATAAAAAACACTAAAATGTCAAACATTTAATGTAAATAAAAAAAAAAAAATTTTAAATTAAAAAGTAAAAAATAGAAGCCGAACAAGGGGTGAACGCTGCGTGGTTTTTTTTATAAACAATACAAAAAAATGTATTAAACAAAAAAATGATACTATATTGCCAAAAGAATTAAAAAAACACTTTAATCAGGGGCATCGTCAATGAAACTTGGGATATTGATTTTCGTTGGCAAAAGGGGTTTTTTTAATCATGCGTTTTGAAGAAATTAACAACAGGCGCTTTGGGGGGCAACAATAGACAACCCCAAAAAACAGGAATGGTTTAACAGGGGGGACCCCCAACATTTTTCCCCCCTCATCTTTTCTGACTTTTTTTTCACCCAGTCGGAGTTTTTTTTTTGTTTTTTTCCACCCTGCCATCGGCCCTCTTTATTTATATTAATTAATGTTGATTATGTTTATTTTTATTGTGTTTTTTTTTTATATTCATTTTGTAAAGCACTTTGAGCTTTTTTTTAAAAGAATATGGAGTGTGAGGTTTTTTGGTGGCTGGGCCCCAAACCAGTCATTAACCCCAGGGTTTTCCCTATAAATTGGAGGACCGTTGTGCTTTTTTTGGGGATTAACGCAACCCTTTTCAACCTTTTGATCGACCCAGTTTTTATAAATTTTAACCGGTTCCCCCCCATTCTTTTTTAAAATTTTGATGAATTTTTTTTTATCTACTGAACTTTTTTTGAAATTTATCTAACTCTATATTTATTGTTCAGTTTAAAAATGTTGTTTGTTAATTTGTTTTGGTTTCAAAAAGATGTTTTTTTTCATTTTTGATTTTGTTTTTTTTTTTTACATCCCCGGTTTTTCTTACTTATGCCTTTGGGGCCGGGGCCCCAGGTTGAGAAACCCGGATTAACGCCCTACCCAGGATTTAGAATTTCATGTTAAAACCTTTTTTATAGGCCCCTTTTTCCCAAAAACTTCTTTTATTTTTTTGTTTGGGATGAGTTTTAAAAGCAGTTTACCATTTGAGAGTTTAAATATGCTACAAATGGGCACATCATAGGTAACTGGTTCAGTGGTCCCAATAAACAACTGGCAGTTTAGGGTCACAGAACTGGAGCCTGAGGGTGCTGTGGAAGCGGCTGGGCAGATATTTGAAATGCCAAAGATAATATTAAAGATCAAGTGAGGATGGGAGACCACCTGTCTTAAAATGGAGACACAAATGCTATGCTTTGGTTCACAATTTATTCAAAATTCTATTCCCATTTTCCTATTCAAGGTTTGCAGCTAGAGTTTAAAGGTGATAGATAGATGAAGATAGACAGAACTTTATTTTCCATGGAGAAATTCAGCTTTTTTACATGCTCAAGAAATCTAGAAACATTAAATAAAACAATGGACACATTGAGGCAATTATAAATCATATTGCCGTAGTTATAAAATGAGCTTCAGTATCATTTCTTTACACATTTTAGTCAAATAATTCATTAGCTAAAAGTACTCAGAGATAGTGTGTCTCAGAAAGGGTGGCATATTAATAATGGCACCAGTTTTGTTTTCATTCTCTCCTCTACTCAAACAGTTCAAGAGTGCATCGTCAAGAGTGCATTCCATAACTGGGCCTGAGTTTTTACTTAGCTTGTTGATTCATTGAGCCTCTTGAAATGATGTTTGGGATTAAAAAAAATCACACTGCCATCCAGATTGTAGAACATATCAAGGGCGCCCTTCCACATTAAATGTGCATAGTTGTTGTCACAAGAATGGACAGGAGACATTAAAAGACTTTACCGAGACGCCTTGAACCCAGGAAAGTGATTGGTGTTGGCATGGAGGGGCCCATGATCAATGAGTAAAACAATATGGCTGTGGGTCAAGAAACCCCCTAGTGACCATGGATTTGGCTCCTGGGGTAGGCCATCCACCAGGTGCAGGGATCCATAAAAAAGGTAAACTCCTGGCCCAACAGGTAGTACCTCAACCGATAACGCCCACTTGTTGGCAACGGTTTCCCCTTTTCCACCGCCACATACCTGGTCCCCTCAACCAAAACAGTTCGCTCGGAACATGACATGGTGTTCAATACCATTGATGCCTGGTCACATGGCTCTTAGGCCTGTGTCCAAAGCGCCTGTCGGGAAAATGAAAGGCAATGTAAAGTTAAGTTGATTTCAATACAGGTGATGACATAAGGGCCTGCTTTAAGTCACTAAACCTTTTCAGTCCACAAACCCGATTGTTTGGAGCCTTCTTCTTTGTTAAATTGGCAGTAGTATCCACCTAAGCTCGAAGGCTTGACTTGCCTGGTTTTTTAGATGGGCCATTTCAATATGGCATCTCTTTAGACCCCTGTGGTTTCATCGCATACCCTGGCCACAATGTAGCCTAAATATTTAGATTCTTTAAAACAAAAAAAACATTTCTTGGATTGATTCCCAAAATCCAACCCCACCCAGTGTCTGCAATACTGATTGCACCTGCTGTACATGTCCTTCCATGTACTGGAATAGATGACTGCCATTCAGGTATATACAATGATTAGGCTGGAGCACTTTATCCACCAGATGTTGGAATGTTGCGGAGCCAGTGTAACCCAAATGTAGGACAGAACCCCGGGGCCACTAGTGGTGAAAAGAGTTCTGACCTTGGGTTTGAAAAGGGAACCGCCAAAAATTTCTTCATCATTTTAAAGTTTTTAAAATTTTGATTGTTAGCCTCTCGAGGAGGTTGCCCCTCTGCTCAGATAGGCGCCGAACTGAGACTTGATTTTTTTCCGAAGCTTGCAAACCTTCACTTCGTCAGGCTTACAAGACTGTTGGACTGGACCGGGGACAATAATTTTCCTTGTCACTCCTTTTCCCAAAGCCAATAGTTGATATCAGCCATTGGTCTTTTTTCCGGGAGCCCGAAAAGGGCTTTCCAAGCCCAACCACGGTTCAGTAGCAATTCGTGCCAATCAAAGAGGTCCTTCCAGGTTTCATTAAACCCCCCGAACAGACAGGATACTACTTCAAGCCCTTCTGTTGGGTTTTCCCAGGACCAAAGTTAAGGCTTTTTATGAGCAAAAAAAAAGCTGGGCGAATGAGGAGGGATCAGACCCTTTTCCCCTTCCATGGCTTCAGCGATTCATGGATATATCCATTCACTCAGTCGCAATTGGGTTGTTTCACAATATCAATGAGTCCTTTCCTCCCTTAGTTGTATGGACCTTGCCAATGAGTGTAATTTAGAGTGGGAGGTAGGATCTAAGATCATGCACAATTTCCCGGTTGAACCTGTGAGATGTACCAGCATCATAATATTGGGCTTGTCCGTCGAGCCTCCTCCATGTGACTTTTAAGAATGGTCAAATTTTTTCAAATCTGTCATGTAATTGTGTGGATATATTCTAATATATTTGTGGAAGGAAGAGCCCTCCTTCCCAGCCTTTTTCAAATATCCATATAACTCAAAAGGAACCCTGGAGGGTTGTGGGACTTCCCTATACAAAAGGATGAGGGGAGGAATGATAGCCAGTTCTTCTTATCCGCCACCACCGAAGCATCTGTTGAGTTTGATTAAGTTCTTTATAATCCATTGTTTTGAGAATGATATACAGTCCTAAATTTATTTTAAGTAACTTCGTTCCTGAACGCTCCGGTAAATGCTCCTTTCCAAGACTTTAGGGTGCTACACGCAAAAGACCTCAACAAATTTTGTGAACCTCATTTTTAATTCCCCCAATAGAATCAGAGCTTGATAAGGGAAATTTTTTTCAGTGTCTAAATGGCCTGGGGAGATGGGCCGGGTAATTCACAAAACCCCACCCCCCCCTTTGAACCCGGGCACCTATCATGGGGGGAGGCGCATTGTCCCAATGTTTTGGGAGTTTGTTGTCCGGGCTTTATGCCCCGGTGGGGCCCCCCAAGGCAATGGCCCTAGGTGAGGGATAGACAAAGAGCGGGTTCAACAAACCCTGATGAAGAAAAAAAACCTTGGACGACGCTTTCCCGGACGGGGTCCCCGGGGCCCCCCCTTTGGGACCCAGGCCTGGGGGGGGGGGCTAATGGCGGACCGGGCCGGGCCTGCACCCAGGGGGCCGGCCGGGGCACACCCCGGGGTAACGGGGGTCCCCCCCCCAGGGGTCACCAATGGAGGGGCCGGGGAGAGGGGGGAGGGGTGGGGGGCCATGGGACCCGGGGTCTGACCTCGCACAGAAACTGGCTTTTCCCCCAAACATAATAAGCCCCTTTGTTTCCCACCAGGGACTAGCCTCCACCCCCTCCCATCCCCCCCCGTTGTTGGGGTTGCTCGGTTATGTTTTTGGGGGAGCGGGAGCCTATACCTTTTCCAAAACCCGGACAATCCCAACTCGGAAAATTTGGGAACGGACCCTTCCCACCTGGTTTTTTTTTTAGGACCTGTCCCCTTTTTTGGGATCATCGCATCCGTTATCCACCACGTCAAACCCAAAAATGGCAGGAAACATAAAAAGGTTTGGGTAAACCCCCTGTTTAAATTCCCCCGGCTCTTTTCACTTAGGGTGGGTTTCAATGTCCACCACAGAACTGAAGAAAGTGGCAAATATGACGGGTTTAAAGGTCTGGGCAGGAAGTGACATCACCATGGGGGGCAGAACCTGACATCATCATGGGGACTGGACTGGAAGTGGCGCCATCATGGGCGCTGGACAAGTGACATCATCAGGGTGCCGGGAACCTGTGAATTTTCCCCCAATAGTCTGCAGAGGATTGAGGAAAAAATGCACCCCCCACCCCCCGGGTAACTATTCGAGCCCCCTTTTGCTGCCTCCCATTTGACCGGACATTGTCAAGAAAAAACAACTCGGGCCCCTTCCCTTTAAATTCCTCTGTGTTCAGACCAGTCTGTCCTTCGATGGATCATGGTTTCTAGAGAGCTTCACCCATATCCTTTTTCTAAAAAGTGACCATAGAAAACTTTTGGTGGAAAAAACAAAATCAGTGCCTTGGTTTTGATGATATGGAGTTGCAAACAATTTTTTTGTATCATGAAAAAAGTTTTCCCCCCAGTCCATACTCTGCTTTACCCCCATTAGTAAGACTTTCGAGAATATAAAAGTTACATGTCCTGGTGTTATATTTATAGCCTGAGGTGTACAGAGTGGAAGAAGAGGTGCAAAAATATAAGACTTATCTCCCCCTATATAATTTTAGCTTACCCCCTAAAAAAGAAGAATTGTTTAGTATTTTTCTAGAGTTTTTCCCCTACATTTTTATAATTTCAAATATTTTCTTATTGTTTATTTATTCTATTATTTTATTTTTTTTTTGGTGACATCATCACCATGCATTTTGAGGTTTTTTTTTCAGACATGCACTGTTGTTTCTAGCAAAATTTGCCAGACAATAGTTCCCAACATTGTAAGTTATCATCACCAAGAAGAGACGCCCCAAATTATTTAAACTTCAGGGGAAATTTTGTTACTGTGAAGAGCCCCCATGCCTTTTTTACTTAAGGTTTTCATAACAAACCTATTCTTTCATTTGCACCACAATAGAGCAAAAAATATTAAATTCCCAAAATTAAAAATTAAAAAAATTTTTTAAGTGAAAAAAAATTCTATTAAATGATTCAATTAGTAAAAAATTGGGAGGAATTATTAAAAACACCGTACACCGTTATGCATGCAAAAAATCAGCTAATCATGTGGCAGCAGTTCAATGTATAAAATCATTGGGGTATATGTCAGAAATTTTAACAGTCCGACAAGTTTAGAAGGGGGAAAAAATTAAATCTTTGTGATTTCAACCATGGAAATGATTTGACAGACGGTTTGAGTGGAACGCGATCCTGATTTTAATGCAAGGCCCTGAGAGTTTACCAGAATGGTGCAAAAGCCATGAATTTTGGGCAACCTGACCAAGACAGCAGTTTATGAGGTTGGGGAACCCGTTTTCAGAAAGGGTGGTGTATAAACAAGGTTCAGTGAATGTCCTGTTCTTCCGTTTACAAAAACAGACTTCCAAAACAGTACCTTTTTCCCACTACTGATTTTTTTATATGACCGCCATAAGGCTGTGTTAATAATGGATAAAAGTCGGGATTTTGGACCTTTGGGAGAATTACCATCTTATTATGCGGGCAAAAACTTGCAACTCAACGCTAAAAAGCAAAAAAAGGGGGGACTTGGTGTTCCCAAAAGCCTCTGAGACCCCAATCATCCAGGGGGGGAAGGGGGAAATGGTGGGAAAGATCTCCCGCCAAAAAAAGTGGGTTGGGGCAGACTGTACTTTCCAAGGAGACCCAGGTCTTTGTACGTGGGAAAAGTTCTATAAGTCTATAAAGCCATTGTGTTGTTCTACACTGTGGGGCCCCGAGGGCAACCCGAGCTCAAAAGAAGCCAACACCTGAGCAAACTTATCAGGAAGGCCAGGTCCAAAGATAAACCATGGGGCACGTGGGGGTTTGGGAAAGAGTATGATGGCAAAATTAGATGACATTATGAAAAAACTTCCATCCCCAGGAGGGCCTCCCAGACTTTTGGGCACAGGTCATTCCCACAGGGGTGCGCACCCCGGTCTTTTTTTTGCCCATACAAAGGGCCCGTTCTTCCCCCACACCAAAATAATTTTGAAATGCCATTTTTAAATATCTGCACAATTTTTTTTTATTTATTTATGAATTATTTAGATTTGTGGCTGCTTTTTCTGTGAATACATATCCTTTTGTTTATGTTTCGTTCGGGGCCTGAATGTAGAACAGGAGACTAGCAGCTTTTAAGGGGAGCGAAAATTGAAGTTGGTGTTTCCTGCCAGCATGGACCGGGGATCTCAAAGGAAATTTTCCCAACCCTTTGTGGAATCCATGCCAGTGTTAATTGAGGCTGTTCTGAAGCAAAAGGAAGCCCTTTCCAATACCCGTCCCCAAAACTTACCCAGGAGGGTAGAAGTACCGCATAAAAAAAAGGATGCTCGTCAACAGCACAGTAAAATCCTGCTTTTTCCATCTGGGGGAATCGCCAAACTCGCCTATTCTTTCTAACCAACCTGGGAAACAGTAATTCATGATTCATTTCGCCCCGCTTCACCAATTCCTGCCCTTTTTTTATGTAAAGCCACCCTAGACTCCAAATGGCTCAAAATGGGCTGCGGTTTTTAACTGGAAGAGAGAATCCAAAACATTTCACCAATTTTTAAAAAACCCTTCATGGCTGCCGGTTAGATTCAGAATCGATTTTAAGATTCTCCCCAACCTATAAGGCATTGGGCTGCCCTCCTTATTTGAGGTCTGTCCCATTGTCAAATCCCCTCGTGTTCTTAGGGGTCCACAAACAGTGCCCTAACCGTCCGGCACGTTTTTTAAAACTGGTGAAAGGGCTTTCTCCGCTGTACCCCGGCTCTGGGAAACCCCGCCCCTTTTGGTTTGGGGAAGCCGCCAGTCGCCAACAAATTTCGCCAAAAAAAACCCCTTTCACATTGGCTTTTTTTTAACCTGTTTTATTTTCCATTGTCTTTGCTATTTTTCATTTTATTTGGTCCCTTGACCCGTTTTAGTATCCTGTTTTAATTTTTTCTTTAAAGTTTATTTTTAAAATTTTGCTTTTTTTCCTGTTGTTGTAACTCGTACAGCGCTTTGGTCAGTTGAAAGCTGTGTTTTTAAGCCCAACAAATAAATATATGGTATGGTATGGTATAAAAAGACCAAAGCAGGACTTCATTTCCACTAGAAGCAATTAATCTCAATGTGACAAGCTCTTAGTTTGAAAGGCATTTTACTTGAACTGTATTTTGACAGTTTGATAGCTAGAGATATTCCAAAGCATGTAATTGCCAAAGATGGAAACTTTTTTTTCTAACAATATTAACCACTTTAAGGGGGAGTAAGTAACCTGTGCCCCAATTCATATTAATATTTGGGAAACCCAGTGATTTCAGCCTGGCTATTGAGGTTGACATTAAATTAAGAATGGTCAGTTTTCTATTTTGTAGATTTCAGTGAAAATTCCACCAAAGACCAATTTGTGTTCCTTTCTAATCACTACAGACTAACTATGGGTTTTAGGCGGTAAATCTATTTGAACTATTGGTTGAATTTAAAAATGATTTTAAAAAAAGGCCAAAAATTTAAAATCAGTTCAGTGAGTTTCACAAGATATATCCTTCAAGGCCAACCTTCTGCAAGAATTTTAATTCAACTCAAACAGAGCTCCAAAATTTAGGCTCACAGCTGATGTCACTGGAATGTCTGAGCTCAAATTACTTGAATCATTTGAAAAAATTTTGCTCTAAGAAAAAAAAAAATTCTTTTTAAATCAAGTGTCAAGCATTTAATAAATGTTTGAATGATTCATGCACAAATTGGACAACCTAAAATGTTAATTAGGTCACCTGTTGAATTCATTCATAAACATGGATTCTTGTCTTGGGACAATAAAAGTGCCATGGGTCCGCCCTTGTTTTGATTCTGAAACAGTATATAAACAAGATGCTAACAACGGTGGCTTTAAATTTATTAAAATAACTGAATTTAATCTGATTTTCATCACATATTGTTAATGAACACAGAACAATCAGTCCATTAATTAATGATTCAATTTTAAAAGGGTAATAATTTAAAAAAAATTTTTTTTTTTTTTGAAAATTTTTTCAATCAAAAAATTTTTAAAAGAAACCAAAAAACCCCAAAAAAAGAAAATAAAAAAAAAAAAAAAAAAGAACAAAAAAGGGAAGATATCATTTCCCTGAAAGGGATGCTTATTCAAAATGTAATTGATTGCATCCAAATTTTTTAAAAAAGGTTTTTAAAGATCCTTTTAAATGAAATTAGATTTTTTCCCCCTTTCAAAAAACTGAAATCAGCTACCCACTGACTGAAAAATGGTGGGGGGGTTCTTCCAGTTGAGTAGGAAAAACAGCCGTAGTTAGTAAAAACAGTTTTTTTTTTCCCTTTTCCCTTTTAAGGCTGTCTGAGAGTCCACCAAACACAACTGGGAATAGGGGTGGAGGGATTGTATTTAAAACAGTGTGTCCAAACTGGTGTGTGTTTTTGGGACCAAATCCAATCCCATAAGAAGTGACAGACTAAATTAAGGTAGGAAAATCTCAATAAACCAACGATGCAAAGGACAGAATAGATGCAATGGGTTTGTAGAATTAACGTTTTTTAAGACAAATATTTATTTTGGTTTCTGAAAAGAACAAATACAAAACATAAAATAACTCCAAAAAAAGGTTTGAAAAAGTAAACAGGTAATGCCCAAAAGGGCAGTAGATGACAGAGAAATTAAAAAAGTAGACGTGTTTTTTGACAAAAAGGTACAAAAAAAACAAAATTAGCGCACAGATTGACAAACAAACTTCCCAAAAAACAATTTGTTTTTTTAAGCTCTTATAAAAAAAAAGGTTTCTTTTACAATTTTGAACATTAAACTGAACCCCCTTTGCATAAAGGGTTGTCGAACTTTTTAAAACAACGCCCATTTCCCATTCGCAGAAAATTTTTTTATTAAAATAAGCACAAAGCGTATTAAATCAAACAAAGAAAAAGTCAAAAACAATGGAATAAATGGGGCAGGTCCGGCAGTTTTTTCCGTATCAGAAAAGAAAAAACCCGGGGGAAACCGCCACGCCCCCGTGGGGGTTTTAAACAAACAGGGTTACTTTTTTTACGGGACCCCAAGGCTATCTGATGGACCCAGATTTTTTCCCAAAATATTGTTCATTTTGGCCCAGAACATGTGACCAGTGAGGTTTGGGCTTGATTACAACTTTACAAAATTAATTTTCCCTTGAAATATTTTTGGGCAATTTTAAATGAATTGTTGAAAAAGTGCTTTGAACAAATGGAGCTAAGTGTACTGTTGGGTGTCTTCCACTTTTTTTAAAATTTGACAACCCCCCATACCCCAGGACTTTGAAAAAAGGATTTTAAAATTTTTTAAAAATTGTTGAGATCTATGGTTTCAAAACATCAATATTTCTTCTAGAATAGAACTAGGGGGGAGGTGAGGAAATTGGGAAGGTTCTGTTTACAAAAATTTTTGCCCGTTTTGTGGAAGAACGGGGGCGAAATTTTAAAAGTGGCGTTGTTGTTCGGGGTGAAAAGATTTATTTTGTATAAGCCTGGGAATAAATTATTAATTTTTAAAATTTACGGTAAAAGGGGTTGATTTCCCTTTTTAAAAAAACCCCCATAAACAAGCTTTAAAAATATTGGGGGGAAAAAAAAAATAAAAAATCAAAAAGATATTTTTTTTAAAACCTTTGGGTGTTAAAAAAAAAAAAAAAAACAGGGGAATGAAAACCTTTGGGGAAAAAAAAATTCTTCCCTTCTCTTAAAAAAAAAAGCCCCAAAAAAAGATTAAGGAAAGTTCCCCAAAAAAAAAAAAAAATTTTTCCCCCAACGTTTTTTTAAAAGTTTCAAAATTTTTGTTTTCCAATATTTCTTTAAAAAATTTTAAAGGCAACTAGTAGGAGGGGGGAGGGAAATTTTTGGGAAGGGTTTTTTTTGTTTAGCAAAGTTTCCCCTAACCTGAATGATTAGTGGAAGGGAACCGCGCTGTGGAAACGGGTTAAAAATGTGAGCGTTGTTGTTCATGGATGAAAAGACTTTATCTATGTATAAGTCTCTAAGGCCTATATAAAACACTGTGAGTTAAATTTCCCTCTTAACATGGTATACGGAACGGGAAATGTGTGTGCATAAAAATCCAGATGCACAAACTGTGTTACGGCAATGAACCTGAAATTAACACATGCCTCCTTACACCCCCCACCTATATTCAGGGAAGTGCACAAACATTTCAACTAGATTTGAGACAGAGGGAGATGGGCCAAAATATAATGCATAGTTGTTTAAAAATGTTTATTCCTTAATGTGAGTAGCATTAAAAAGGGACAATGCAGAAACAGAGAGAACAATCTTGACTTGGGACTAGATTCTGTCACAGAAGTCATGCAAATGAGAGTGATTGAGAGGAATAAAAATTAGTGGCTCTACACACTTCCAAGAATGACAGAAAAAGAAGGAAAAGGAGGAGATGAGGTCCAACCATAGGTGAAAAAATAGTTTTCAAACTCATAAATTTCCCAAGATGGGTGAAGGAACATGTCAGAATCACTTTGGATTAAGTAATAGGAAGAAAGCTGGAGATTTGATTATTGAGTTTTCACAGGCCAGCAGATTCTGATATTTTAGGCAACAAAAATATTATTTAATCAAATTAGACATATGTGCAATAAAAAGGATGAGTGATCATGGGATTTTAACTTTTCAAACACTGATTAGGAAGCCCAATCAGAAATGCAAAAGAGGAAACTGAAATGGTGCATGGCAAATGACTGTGATCTCACCCAGTTGGTTTGAAGCCCAACACATTTTAAGGCCTGTCTAGATCCCATCTTTTCTAACAATGAAGACCACTAATAAAAAAGAAGTTATTGACTTTAAACAATAGTGATCACAACATGATCAAATTTGAGATCATCTTGAAAACACACAAATGTACCAAAACAGGGATTTATAATAGAGAAAAGCAGAGTTTATAGTTGAGGAAGTATCTAGAAAACACAGAATGGGAAAAAAACTTACAGCAATAAATGACAGATGGTGACATGAGACTTTCGTACAGGCTCAATAAAGTATATTCCTAAAATCAATAAAGCAAAAACAAAACATCCAAAATGGATAAATAAGGGTTTTGGTATTAGGGGGCACTCCAGCTCCCATGTGACAAGCAGACATGGACACGTGCAGAACAACTCAGGTTTTTTTTCTTGTTGTTAAACATTTTCTAAGTGTTTCCCCAACAGAACAAAGCCAGTGAACAACAATAAGTACAGTCACAAAGCATAAAACACATTCTGAAGCCCTTTGTTTTCTTTCTCTGTCTTACTTTTTCTTTCTCTGTCTCTCTCCTCCTCCAGCAAGCCTTGTCTCTTCCTCTCAACAGTGGAAGCTGCCCCCTTTGCACCAAAACACACTCTTATCAAATAAGCACCATGTGCATATACTCTTCAAGAATTTATTAATGTATTTGCCTGAATCCTTGACCATCTTGACAAGAAATGAGCAGTTTGTAATAAACTATTAAAATGCCAACAAGGCACAAACATAGTCAAAGTTAAAACACTCAGAGATTCCTAACGGAAGGATTCAACTTTGTTTAGAAGTAGTCGGGAAAACTTAAGGATGAACTAGAGAAATGTTATTTAGAGGACTTATCAGATAAAAAATGGAACCACTACAAATCTAAGAGTCAGAGCAGAGGAACAGAAATTAGAAAGAAAATGCACACCTTATATGTTATCTGTATCTATAATACACACAGTCTCTAGTAACAACAAGAGTTCCTCTGAAAATAGCAGCTGAATAAGAAAGACTCAATTATGTCACTATTTTTTATTGTGGAAAATCCGGACATTTATAGCAACATATCACAATTTTCAAGTAAAAAAGTTTATCTCAGTAAGGGTAGTGGGCAGTCTTTTAATATGGATAAATTTGATCTTTATCTCTAGGTTGGTTTATTGTTTTTACACTTTTAAAACAAAAAAATGTAAAAACAAAATTAAACTACAATCAAGTCACCCATTTTAAATGCAAAAATCTCTTGATGATGATTAGTGTAATGACACTTCTGCCCTGAAGAGTTCTACCATGCAAATACTTTATGCTCCCAATTTGAAGGGTTACCAAACAACTTGTAAGAAAGGGGATTAGGTGATTTAAAATGTAGATAAATATAATCTAGATAAGTGTGGGTGTAACCATGCTGTTAAGGTTTGGAACTAAAGTACCGGGTCAGCAGTGGTAGGTGAGTGCAGGATGAAGGCCATTTATAAAGAAAATAATCTTAGCTAAAAGACATACATATTCAACACTGACCTATAGGTTGGTTGGGAAAAAAGTTTAGATAAAAGGTTGCAACCAGCCAGGTGATAAAAACACAATACACACACACCCACACACACACACACACACACACCCTTTAAGCCTGGCAACGTCATACAAAATGTTAGACAGAATGACTAAAACAAAGAAATATTCATAGCCAAAATGATATTGCAGGCAAAATATTACAAAATTATTCAAGGGGATCATCCAGAAGTCAGTGTGAGAAATTTAGGAGTGAACAGAAGAACATAATGTCAAAGCAAAGAAAAAAACAGTATCTCCAAAAACATCATGATCAGAATTTTGTTTATTTTCCAGTATTCCCGGCCTGTAAATAAATATTCTAGCTTTTGAGGGTTTTGAGGTCAAAAATTCACAAGTCACATTTATTACTTTTTTTATATGTTTTTAGATGTGTCCAGCCTGTCTGTGTCGAGGTTAAGAGAGCTGTACACACCTTCACAATGCACAAAATCCATACTTTCCGCTCTCTGTTTTTACGGCAGCTGTCGAATTTGGACAACATGCAAAAAGATTGTTTTTTAAATTAGTGTAAAATGAATTATTTTAATAATTAATTGTATTTCTGTTCATATATATTTTTTGTAATCAGGTAATGTTTGAAATTGTTTTGTGGCAAAAGAAGTAGTTTGTTTGTGCATCTGCCAACTGAACTAGACTATTCATCTCTTCTCGGCATGTAATGAGAATGTAGTAAAAGAACTGGCACTCTGCATGTTTGAATTTTGCATTGACTGTTCAGGTTTGTTTTATATGTTTGATTTGTAAATGCAAAAAAATTTGTTTAGTTCTAGATTCACCATTTTGATAAACAACAGAAAGAAACAGTGGGTTTCTTTAAAACAAAATTTAAAAAACTAATTTGAATGATGTATGTTGTAGATATCACAGAGGACATAGGGTATCCTGCCCAGGATGGCAGTGGGTTCCTTACCGTCTGGGATGCCATAATGGAAGGATGAACTAAATTAGGCAATACCTGGCTGGGACGCCTTTTGATTCCCATCCTAATTGGGGTGCCTGGGCTACAGGAACCAGCAAGAGAACGGGAGGGACCAGTTCATTCATCATTATAATGGTGTCCCTATAGAATCTAGTTGACACCCACAGGGCTGCATGGGATTTGGAGTCCAGAAGTGCAGCCAGTAGGGAACCTGGGGATGACAGAGGGTGCTGCTGGGGAAGACCTCCCTGGCTTTCTTATTCTTCAACTGGCCAATCACATCTTCAGAAGTGCTCCCCAGTCCACCTTAAAGGAACGCCTAGCTTGGGGAGTCGAGTCGGGAGGCAGCGGTGATACTCAGTGTGAGGAGAAAAGGAGAAGGAAGCATTGATTGTGGGTTGTTGACTGTTCATTCTTTGCCTAATTTTTGTATCTGAAGAGCTGTTGGAATTAAATACTGGTGTATGAATACAAAGTTGTGTTGGTCATCCATGTCTGGGGTTTGCAAAGCATCCCCAAATGGTCACAATATTTAAAATTTTGTAAAATTATAGTCCATCCATCCATCCATCCATCCATTTTCCAATCCGTTTGAATCTGAACACAGGGTCACGGGGTCTGTTGAGCCAACCCCAGCCAACACAGGAGGAACAAACCAGCCCAAATACAGTAAAATTATAGTATTAAAAATACAATAAAACATAATAATAACATATATTTTTTGTCCGTGAAAAACACATTGTAAAAGAATATTGTAAAGGGCCATAATGGAAATTATGTACTTTTGCTGCACACGTGTTGTCCAACTCAGGCTTCTGGTCCAATTTGGGGTGGCAGTCATTACCGTGATGGATAAAAGGTCAGTGCTGTGCATTTCCTACCATGCAAGTTTTCAGAAATTTCCCTATAATGTAGCATGTCTAAAGTATTTCAAGTCTAGGTTTTCTTGGTTTTAATTAATTTTATTTCTAACTATGATTTACACCTTCGCTTTTGGCTATGGTTACAGGCTCTATTCTAGCTTCGATCCTCTTTCTAGTTTTTATTAATTCTGATTCCTATCTCTTGCCCTTGGCTTTTTTTTGTAAAAATTTTCTGACCCTCTGGTTGTATTGTTTAATTTTTATCTTAAATAAAATAATTAGATTACTTCTTTCCTTCAAGGGCACTCACAGAGGGGATAAATAAAACCAGAACAAAGGATTTCCCAAAAATTTATGACTCAGTTAGGGCTGTCAATTGGAAAGAAAGACAGTTTTCAGCCTTTCAGCAGGAATGTAAAAAGTTCGTTAATTAATTTTCTACTGAACAAAAGTAACGAGAAGGCAAGTGATGCCTAAGTGCTCAAGCAAGCATTGTTTGGACCTGACCATTCTAATCACATATCATTGGGAGGATGAATATAAAGAGAAAAAGACATGGCAGCTACAGACTGTTGTGTTTAGCAGCCGACAGGGGCCAAGACAGAGGGGTATACAACACCCAAGACAGTACTAAAACAAAAGATCACCAACTAGCTGGTAAAAGACTAAAGAAGTAAAGATCTTGGAAAAAATGCTCAGCCAGTTGAAAAGATAATCACCGCATTAAGAAAACTAAATAGCTCCGGAGACTGCACCAATATCCTTTCAGCAAGATAAAAGCAAATCAAATAGACTGTCATAAAGTAACACAATGTTGTTGTGTTCAAACAGCTCCACATACAACAGAGAATTATAATATAGGTTTTTGTCTCAGAAACAACAGGACATCACCATGAGAGTATGGTTGCCACCTGACTTTGTAACACGATGATATCAGGGAAAGAGGTAAGTATGGCGGGTTTTTTTTGATTGTAGGCATGTTGGTAAGCCACCCTCATAGAGTCCAGTCTCTGTGTGGGTTGGGGTTCAAGGGAGACAGATACAGTTTGTTTCCTTATTGTAATTTGATATTTTTGTAATTTAACAAAACATAACATTCTCCAGCCTGGTTAATCCAATTCTGGATCACAGTGTGCAGAAACTCTGTTTAAATTGGGATCCAGGGGCCCATTTATAAAGTTTGTGTACTTACAAAAGAGACTCAAAATGTGTGTATGCAACTTGCCATGCAAATGTCTGCATTTATAAAAGAAAACCTAACCAGGGATACATGCATAAATTTACAAACTCAAATAGGGAAATGCAGCCAAATAAGCTGATCATGACTCACACATCTAAAAATTTCCCTATCACCAAAGTCGTTATTATTATTACATTGATGTGACAAACATATTACACCTCAAAAGTGTTGAATAGGAAGCACGACTTCTTTTTTGCCTTTTGAAGACCAATGCTGTGTGTTTTGCACTGAAGAACTTTTTGGTTATTTGTCAGTTTATATTGACTATCTGTTGTTACCTATTAGAGAACTGCCGACAGGTCAGAAAATATCACCAAGTTTCATTCTATCATGCTTCTGTTGGAAGCCACTAACCAACCAGCCAGACACTACATCTAGTTTTTTTGTGGTTTTGGGTGTATTCATAAAACATAACATATTTTCTGCCAATTTGCAGACAATTTGCAGCAGTGTCCTGTTCTCCTAATATAATTGGGGCACTTTACTGCACTTATATTACAATAAAGGCAAACCCGATTAGAATGAAGCTGCTTTTTTTTAGCTGTGAACAGTTAATTTTTTGATGCACAAGTCATCTGTGATGTGGTTAGAAACATTGCCTCAGTGGCCTCAATATTGTGATTTTTTTTCTTTTTTGAGGTAAAATACCTTTTAAAAGATGTGATGGAGCTGTACATGGTGGAATTGTAGGTAACGTAACACGTAATCCAATGGCATTGTAACGGGTTACCTGTACCAAGTAATTGTGGCTAAATTCTGCTGGATGCTGGAGTCTAAGTCTTCCCCTGATCCCAGAATACAGAGGAGGCTGCTTCCGCCATCCTTGATGGATCTTCCTTCAGAACCCCACTGGAAAACATCCTTTTTTCCCACCCAAAAGGGATTCAACCCTTCCTGTTTCAGTCATTTAAATGTCTCCTGTATTACCGTCTGTGCTCGTGATGAATTCTGTTGACAACATGTTTATTTTGCTGTTTTTCCCAGTAATGGGAAGCCATCCCAAACCTTTTGGGGCTCTTCTCCCTTATTACAATGTATAAAAGACAGTCAAACCTATGGGAAAAAGCTTGAATTAAAAAATGTGTTTTAAAATTTTGGGAACAGTAATGTGACAAAGATAAAGAATACTGCCATTTATTTGTTTTTCTACATCAGACATTTTGTTTGCTCGTTTGTTAAAATATTTTTCCCTGCAACCGGTCCTCTCTGATGATGAGTTAAAAGGGGGCATTAAAACAAATTTGAAAATCTGATCACCCTAAAATTTACTATCAGAATGCCATGATCACCTGATGTCTATAAAGGTCAATCCCCTGTAACAAAGATTGCCTTTCACTGCTGTTTATTCTCAACTTTTGCCATAACTATAAAAAATCTTTTAGGTATGTTCTCATGGTTTGTGTGGAGAAATCCCTTCACATAACCCCTATATCATGTGTTAGTGAGGGCCACCAGAAGCATCAAAGCACTCAGTTTAAGCTTTCCAAGTTTCCCAATGCCCAGAAAGTACAAGAAGAAATGTTGACTTTTTTTGTTAAGTTTGTAAATGAGTTATGATGTGTGGTCCCAGCCCGGCCGGGAAGGGGCGAGGGGGGGCTTGTCCCCTCCAGACCACGAGGCGTCCGTCCTGGTTCTTTTGGGGTCACGGGTGGGGGCATGGAAGCCCTACCTGTAGGGGCCCATGGCCACCGCCAGGCGGCGCTGATGCATTTATCCGGTGGTCTCGGCTGGGCTGACCCGCCGGACCCCTTAGAGGACCAGAGGGGGGCGTGTGCCTCCTCCAGAACAAAAGGGGGGCGTCCGTCCTGGTTATGGAAGGGGCCTCGGGGGGGCGAAGCCCAGCCCTGCAGGGACCCGTGGCCACCCAGGGGGGCGCCCCAGTCCCAAATTGTCCGGGACCCCGGCATTTCCCCCATCCAGGAAGTGCGGGGGAAAAGGCGACTGGGGAGACACGGACGGCTTCGGGTGCCCCGGCATTTGCCCACGGGGTGGCAACGCTAGTGCCGGGAAGGCTGGAGCCCATCCAGCTCCCCATAAAGGGGCCTCCCCCCAGTCAGTGGTGGAAGTCAGGAGGCAGAAGGAGGACTTAGGAAGGACTGAGGGGGCCGGGAGAAAAGAGGCATTAGAGACTGTGGGCCCTGGACTTGGGGGTTCAGTGCCAAGGGCACTGGGGTTTGTGAGTGCACGTGTTTTGGACTACTTTTCAAATAGTTAAATAAAAGATGTGTTGGGTGCAAAAATGTTGTCCGCCCGTCTGTGCGGGCCAGCGTTCCGATGGTACTAAAACTCTTCAAGAAAAGTGTATAGCAGTTAGCATAACCCAAGGAAATCTTACAATTGAGAAATAGTAGTGAAGGTTGGTGGAATTAAATTTCTCAACTTAAAAATAAATGATTCCTTCTCCATATCCAGTGGAAAATAAGGTATCATGGATGTAAACATCTTGAAATATATCACTAATAAAAGGCTGAAAAAATATCAGACTTTGGAAAGCCCCTAATAGATGATAAAGGTGTTTAAAAACATTCTCCCACTCTTTGAAATATGGATGGGTTTAATGGTATGAGGATAATCTTTCAATGTTGTAGAATTATTTGTTTTATTTAAAGAGACAAAATCAGATGAAGGGGTAGTTATTGTTAACTGTTATCTTGTTCAATTTTGTAAATCAATACATACCATTTAGTGAGCCATTTTGACAAAGAAAAAAGGTCCCCAAGCGGGACTGTTAAATGGAATAAAACCTATAGCTTAATATTCCTAATATATTTAACCTAACCCTTTTTACAGGCTCTGATAAATCATTTAATATTACTTTAAGTAAAGGAGCTCCAGGTAATAACCTACTGTATGGTCATAGTGCTTGTGAGGTGGCAGCTAAAGATTTATACATGCTAAATACTGTATATCTAAAAAAATGAATAGATGTCTGAAATACAAATTTATTCTAGCAATGGGGATCTTAACTTAGTAATGCATGTTAAAACACTTACCTTCAAATTGCTCCAATTCAGATAGATAGATGATAGATAGAATAGATAGATAGGATAGATAGATAGATAGAAAAGATAGATAGATAGATAGATATTTGATAAGTGAACTGGCCCGCACAGACAGACGGACAACATTTTGCAACCCCC
>NW_024385679.1:0-5045 GCF_016835505.1 Polypterus senegalus
ATGTGTATATATATATATATATATATATATATATATTATATATATATTATATATATATATATATATATAATGTATATATATATATGTATATATATGTATGTGTGTGTGTGTGTTTCATTGTAAAAGTTAATGCTAAACAGCAGATAATGTCTGTGTGGCATTATAATTATGTCAATGTCACATAAGTGCTATTGCCATGAAAGTAAAATTTCACATTCAAGCTGTTATAATAAACACATTTGAGTTATGTCTACAAGACATAACTTGTGCACCTATACAATGAAATAAATGTTATTGTGGACATGGAACACACATTGGATGTATGTACATCATTTCAAATAATGATGTATCATTAACTATATACATACTTACAACTCTTTGTTATATAAAATCTTCCACACAGACTTGAGCTGAGAATTCTGGCTGGGGATAATAAATAGAGTGCAGACTGAGTTCTGTTAATTGACACATTTATGAAAGAAAGCGGTTATTGGAGAGATTTGCACAGTGATAAGGACCTTTGTGCTTGTTTATGAACCAAAAGTTTGCTCATGGGTAAGAATTTTTCCTAGGTTTTTAGAAAACTAGTGTTAAATGTGATGACAACGCAATACAGTTCTGTAATGTACTTAGCAAAACGTATCCATTAATCTTTCAATTGTGTCTGTCATTTGTCTACTGTTTCAACTTCTTTTCTACTGTGTTTTGCCCATGCTTATGTTGTAATGCCGAAGTTAAGAACAAGTTGGGTGGCTTTCCACATCCAAATTATGTTTCCAATTGCTTGTACTGATCAAAGGTTGTTCCTAATTTCAATCGGAATTTAGTGTTGTGACTTAATGTCAATAATAGAGTAGTGGATTGAAAATCTTTTTTTTACATGCAGGAGGCAAACCCCATGGTTGTTCTGACTGTGGCAAACAGTACTTTCAAAAGCCCAGTCTTCAGCCACAAATGCATTCACAGAAGAAAGAAACGTATTGCTGTTCTAACTGTGGCAAACAGTTTCTCACAAAAAGCCCAACGGAAGACCCACACAAGAATTCACATGCAGGAGAAGCCATATCACTGTTCTGAATGTGGCAAACAATTCTATGACAAGAATAGTCTTCACATCCACAAAAGAGTTCACACAGGAGAGAAGCCTATATTGCTGTTTTAACTGTGGTAAACAGTTTTGAAATTACGTTTTCTTCAGGCTCACCAAAGAATTCACACAGGAGAGAAGCCATATTGTTGCACTGATTGTGACAAACAGTTTACACACCGATGGCATCTTCAGATTCATCAAAGAAGTCACACTGTAGAGAAACCATATTGTTCTGAATGTGGCAAACATTTCTGTGAAACAATAGTCTTCAGAAACACCAACAAATTCACACAGGAGAGAAACCCTATTGTTGTTCTGAATGTGGGAAAACATTCTATCAGAAGAGTAATCTTCAGAGTCACCAAAAAATTCACACCAAACAAGAGAAACCCTATTGTTCTGAATGTGGCAAACATTTTTATGACAACAGTAGTCTTCGGCAGCACCAAAGAATTCACAGGAGAGAAACCCTATTGTTGTTCTGAATGTGGTAAACAATTCTATCGTATGAGTAGTCTTCGATATCACCAAAGAATTCATTTAAAAGAGAAGAAAATCCAAGAAAGTTCTATAGAATGTTAAGTGGGGAAGACCCACTGAAAGTAAAGTACCAAGAAATTCAAATAGATATACCAAATGTGGGATGGGGAAAAAAAAAGAAAACTGAATAGTTCCTGTTCTACGATCAAAAGGAATAATAAAGAGAAACTTTCAGGCCTATCCTGATGAAACAGTGAGGTTCACTCCTGCTTTGCTAGTAAGCACATCAAGAACGTTTTAGAGAAATAAACAACGAAAGAAGCCAGATTACTACTGTGAATGTAGCAAGCAAATCTCTGCCAGGAGTAATCTTCAGAGCCAGAAAAAGTATGGATCACAATCATAAACATGAAAAATTCCTTGTTTTATTTTTAAGGTCATTAATTATCTACCCTACTGTTCTGCCTATCACCTAACCCATTATGCACCCTCCTAAATAACCTTGGTGATGGATTTTACATCAGCCCTCTCTATGATCCAGATCCTCAGGTAATTACTCACCTCCTTTATGGGCAATTTGAAATTGTACAGCTCTGGAAGAGCAGCTAAAATTAGTAAAACCATTTTCAGATTACATTCAGAGATTGGCAAGTGTGCCAAAGCTACCTTTGTCAATGGAAAGCTAACTTCAACTGGAAACATCAAAATTGATCAGGAGCGTGCCATTAAAAATTTGAATCCAGACGAAACATACAAACGCCTGGCCATCCATGAAGGATCCGACATAGACCAGAAGACACTAAGACAGACTGTCATCATTGAATACATCAGCAGAACGAAAAGAATCATTAAGACACACACACCCGCCTTCACATAACAAAACCCAAGCTATTAATCAATTTGCAATTCCTGTGCTATCCTACAGTTTTGGTATCATCTGGTCACAGAATGAGCTCCATAAAGTGGATACCAAAATGGAAAAATTGCTACATTTGTAGCAACAATCAGTCTACATCCCATGATCAGAAGGAGCTATGGGCCTAATTGAAATTGACTACACATATAGATTGGAAATAATTGGACTACTAACTTATGATAAACCTCAAAGACCAAGTGTACAAATAACATTCAACCATGAAGTAAAATAACCTTAACCAACATCTATAATCAAACTAGCTCAACTCTTCCGGAAAATGATGAAATGCCAGAAACTCCCCCACTTTATACACAGAAGAACACAGTACAATACGCTATGTAGCAGAAGAAATTAGTTTAAAAAGTTGGATCAGAAAAAAAGAAAGAAATCTGGAAGACCATAAGTATAGCAGAAACTACACCTCCCTCCTCCAAGAGCCTCCTGTGGACCCTGAACATACTCATGTATGGCCCATAAGGGGTGAACCACAAACAAAAGATGAATGGCTGATCATGGCTGGACAAGGTAGTTCAGGACAACAATAGAAAAAAATGGTATCACAGATGTTATTTCTGCCAAACAGAACTAGAAGCAGTCACACATCTCATTGCCGGGTGCAAGGTACTTTATTTATGCCTGAAGGACAAAGTGTCCAGGCTCATTCACTGGAAACTCTGCAAAAAGTACAACTCACCAGCACCAGAAAGTCACTGGGACCACAATCCAGACTGCAAAATGGAAAATTGGAGATACTAATACCTTAGAACATTAGAACAATCTAGACGAGAACAGGCCATTCAGTCCAACAAGCCGCCAGTCCTATCCACTTGTTTCCTTCAAGAAAACATCAAGTCGAGTTTTGAAAGTCCCTAACGTCTTACTGTCTACCACACTACTTGGTAGCTTATTCCAAGTGTCTATCGTTCTTTGTGTAAAGAAAAACTTCCTAATGTTTGTGAGAAATTTACCCTTAACAAGTTTCCAACTGTGTCCCTGTGTTCTTGATGAACTCATTTTAAAATACAAGTCTTGATCCACTGGACTAATTTCCTTCAGAATTTTAAACACTTCAATCATGTCACCTCTTAATCTTCTTTTGCTTAAACTGTAAAGGCTCAGCTCTTTTAATCTTTCCTCATAATTCAACCCCTGTAGCCCTGGAATCAGCCTCGTCGCTCTTCTCTGGACCTTTCTAGTGCTGCTATGTCCTTTTGTAGCCTGGAGACCAAAACTGCACACAGTATTCAAGATGAGGCCTCACCAGTGCATTATAAAGGTTGAGCATAACCTCCTTGGACTTGTACTCCACAGATCGTGCTATATAACCTAACATTCTGTTAGCCTTCTTAATGGCTTCTGAACACTGTTGGGAAGTTGATAGCTTTGAGTCCACTATGACTCCTAAATCCTTCTCATAAGGTGTACTCTCGATTTCCGACCACCCATTCTGTATTCAAACCTAATATTTTACTTCCTATGTGTAATACTTTACATTTACTGACATTAAATTTCATCTGCACAAATCTGCCCAAAGCCTATATGCTATCCAAGTCCTTCTGTAATGATATAACGGATTCCAAATTATCTGCTAATCCACCTATCTTGGTATCATCTGCAAACTTAACCAGCTTGTTACTTATATTCCTATCTAAATCATTTATATATATTAAAAATAGCAATGGCCCTCAGCACTGACCCCTGTGGAACACCACTCTTAACCTCGCACCATCACCCTCTGCTTCCTGTGTCTGAGCCAATTCTGCACCCATCTAAAACATCACCCTGATCTCCCACTTCTTTTAACTTGATGCCCAACCTCTCATGTGGCACCTTATCAAATGCTTTATGAAAGTCCAGATTAAATATATATTTTTTATTTAAATCTCACACCACAGAACAAACCAACAACTCTCAACAGACTCTAGCGTTACAAAGCACACGTGACTCTCAGCTCTCCAATCCAATCTCAGCTCCTTAGGACCCTCCAATACCAACTGATAGAAAAGTAGAGGCCAGAAAAGTGGACATAGAGTATTTTTTCCTTGATGACTAAGAGAGCCTGGATAATTGAAATATCAGATACTAGTGACTATTCCAATCTCAGAATTGAGGGGCAAAACAAAATACCAAGAAAAGCATTCTGAGATATGCCAAATGGGACCAAAAGAAAACAAATAGAGCCTGTTGTTCCAGTGTCAGGTTAACTAATAAAGAAAAATGCAAGAATCAAATAATTACTTAATAATTAATAATAGTTAATTTACTTTTTGCCATTTATAATTTCTTTGAATACAGAATTTACTTCATATACCCCAACTTACTCAGAGTTTTAGGGTCACAGCACATGGTCAGCTATTTGTACAGTACCCTGGAGCAATGAGGTTAAGGGCCTATGGCCTTTCTCAAGGCAAAGGAGAGCATTCCTTCTGTCACTGCGGAATCAAACTGGTACCTTCAAGTTACCAGCCCAGATCCTTTAGCCACTTGTACATGGTTATCATTGGACTGTGAGAGCCCCATTATTTACAGTTGCAAACAAATGACTTACAGTCAACATGC
>NW_024385680.1:0-3451 GCF_016835505.1 Polypterus senegalus
CTGGTTAAGTTTGCAGATGATACCAAGATAGGTGGATTAGCAGATAATTTGGAATCCGTTATATCATCACAGAAGGACTTGGATAGCATGCAGATTTGTGGCACATGAAATTTAATGTCAGTAAATGTAAAGTATTACACATAGGAAGTAAAAATATTAGGTTTGAATACACAATGGGCGGTCGAAAAATCGAAAGTACACCTTATGAGAAGGATTTAGGAGTCATAGTGGACTCTAAGCTATCAACTTCCCAACAGTGTTCAGAAGCCATTAAGAAGGCTAACAGAATGTCAGGTTATATAGCGCCTTGATCTGTGGAGTACAAGTCCAAGGAGGATCTGCTCAACCTTTATAATGCACTGGTGAGGCCTCATCTTGAGTACTTTGTGCAGTTTTGGTCTCCAGGCTACAAAAAGGACATAGCAGCACTAGAAAAGGTCCAGAGAAGAGGACTAGGCTGATTCCAGGTCTACAGGGGTTGAATTATGAGGAAAGATTAAAAGAGCTGAGCCTTTACAGTTTAAGCAAAAGAAGATTAAGAGGTAACATGATTGAAGTGTTTAAAATTATGAAGGAATTAGTACAGTGGATCGAGACTTGTATTTTAAAATGAGTTCATCAAGAACACGGGGACACAGTTGGAAACTTGTTAAGGGTAAATTTCGCACAAACATTAGGAAGTTTTTCTTTACACAAAGAACGACAGACACTTGGAATAAGCTACCAAGTAGTGTGGTAGACAGTAAGACGTTGGGGACTTTTAAAACACGACTTGATGTTTTCTTGGAGAAAACAAGTGGATAGGACTGGCGAGCTTTGTTGGGCTGAATGGCCTGTTCTCGTCTAGATTGTTCTAATGTTCTAATTTGACCAGATGTCTCCTTCTCTTGTAGGCCAAAAGGACCAATCCAGACCAATCGTTGCCAAGAAAGAAGAAGTCAAAGAATGTCTATTAGTTTAAAATAAAACCAAACACATTGCAGCAAACTAGCTGTCTCTTTGTCCACTTGTCTGATTGCCCATCTTTGATTGTTTACTTGATTTCTGTTGTCTTTGGTGACCTACAAAAGAGCAGACTTGGTGCTATGAAAAGCTCTGAACCTGACTGGTGGGACTCCATTAGATTATTATTACCAAGAGGAGACAGCAACTGTGAAAAAACAAACATTTCAAGAATTTAGAGAGGAATCACAATTTAGAGAGAAGACAGAAAGAAACTCGGGTCAAGTCCATGTTTTTAAGCCCAGGATGACCACTGCATGTTTAAAGGATGGAGGGACAGTAGCAATGGCAGGTCAATAATAACCTCAAAAGTTTCTCTGAAGAGACGAGCTGGAATGATATCAGGAGGGGAGGATGTGGGCTTCATAGTGGGCACAGTTTGGGCAAGGAAAGGAGGACAAACAAAGCCAGACTGAGTAAAGACAAGTCGGGAAAACAAAGGAACTGAGGCAGGTGGTGTTAGAAAAGATCTCATCTTATCAGTTTTATTAGTAAAAATTCAAAAACTCCTCACATGTATGAGTGCCTACAGTACAGCTAAGAGTGTCGGAGTATGGAGTGTAACTTACTGTGCTGAACAGAACTCTAGACATCTGATCATTGGTAAAAATATGAGGCAAGGGTTTCATCTCAGCTAATTTGACAGACAGCTGGAATTCAGAGAGATGGGTTTTCAGAATCTCCTAAGATGTCTGTCATTTATCTTTTTACATCTACAATCTGTTTTCCTACACTATATTCTAAGAGTCAGCATGGAGTCATTAAACCAGGGGTGGCCTTTAGATATGAAGTGTCTGATTTTCTCAAGAGCAACAGAATCAACTGTGGATCTGCATGTAGAATTACGAGCATAGAGTGACCGATTGTGTGACACAGAACTAACAACAAAAGAATTTACAAAAATATCAGAACAAATATATTTAGTGTAGTAATTTATAACATGAAGGCTGATTCTTGAGACCCCAGGAATGACAATTTGAGAAGGTGCAACAGCACTGAGTATGACTGGCATTTTCTCATCTTCACTGACAAAGAAACCAAATGATAAATAAAATCATGCATATGACCTGAATGTGAGTAGGACCATTAACAGACTGAATAAGATTAAGAGAATCGAGTAATTGAATAAACCTGGAAATGAACAGTTTTAAAGTACAAGAAACATGAATGTCCAAATCACCTACAATTAGTATTTTATCAGATATAAACTTGACCAGAGACAAAGAAAACAGAAAATCTCCTAATAAAATCTTTACATCATTTAGGAGGTCCATAAACAAGAGTGACAGGCACTGCACCTCTTAATTCAGCTTTTAACAATTGTCTCTCAAATGTTAATTATATTTCAGTGTGAAGTGTGTAATATTTATGAACATGTTTTAAAAACAACGGACATCCCGTCCCCCACTACTTTGGTGTGTTAACAAAGCATACAGTCAGCAGTGAAAAGTTCTAACAGAGGTCTTGACTCAGTAAAGTCCAGCCAGGTCTCTGTTAAAAATAAAAACTCCAATCCAGGAGGCACAATAACATCATTTTAATTAAAAGTCCTGTCTTGCCATGCATGTGTTTGTGAGACAATCAAATATCACAGGCCGCTCATAAAAATTACTTCAATTCTACTATCAGCCACAAAAAGGGATTGGCGTAGTCGGCAAGATTCAAATGCTGCTGATGTGGCGTACAAGTGGACCCCATTCAGTGCAAATCACTAGCAACGAGCAAATTGAGTTCTGTGAAAACAGCAACAACTGAGCAGACAATTGAGATGTCAGTAAAGATGAGCAAATCATTTAAAGTCAGTGGGAGATAAACAAGGATGGCACAGTGAAGGATCAAAATCAGTCAGCAGGATACAAAATGATCACAAAACAAACAGCAAGTCATGGGGATTGTGTGCAGTGTAACAGAATGTCACTTATTAATTATAAAGATGTCACAAATGTGGTAATTAGGTGACTCTGTCAGCCATTAACCAGTCAGACGTTTGGAGGAGGTAAACAGAAGCAGATCAGTGAGGATGAGCAGACCTGACTGTGTAAAATGTAACTGTGGAGAGAATGGAGAATATGTGTTGTAATAGCAAACTGGAGGAGCTCGCCCAGGTGCCCATCACAGAGATCATAAACACCTAGTAGAAGTACTGATAGGTGGGTAATGTTCACATGTTAGCCCAAGGTAAAAACTGCACACCATCCATGGGCATGTAGGCCCAGGCTGAGGTGGCAGACAAGGACAAGGAGATCTGCAGGGCACTTCTAAATGAACCCTCAGAAAGAGGGAATAGCAGAGTATTTAATTAATAGCAGTGCTGTCACTCAGTTTTCAGTGCATCAGATCCTGGCCAAAGTGCCAGTGCACCCATTTATCATAAGAAGAGCACATGCAGCAGGTGCCAAAACTGGAAGGAACAAATTTCAAACACAAAATCCAGATTAATGATGACAGT
>NW_024385681.1:0-14774 GCF_016835505.1 Polypterus senegalus
ATTTACAGTAACAGTTATTTTCATCAGGGGGGTCCTCACACATTTGCATGTAACTGTGTATGAGATGTCATGAAAGTGTTCATCTTGGTAATGCTAGTCTGAAAAGGATCATCTTCTTGGCAGAGTATATCGTGCATCCAAGTGAAGAATTAAATGACAGAACCCTTAACTTTCTACTGTAGGAAATGGTGGTGCATTTAAAATGATAAATTGCAATTATTTTTGAGGGATACTCTGGTTTTTTTCATCCTGTCCTGATCATATGTCTTGTTCTTTTCAAACAGTGCCATTATTGACAGCTAAGGCACATTTGTTTCCTTAGCGGTTTTCCTGCTTTCACTGCATTGCTGAAAGTCGATGCACTTAGCCGAGTGTTGTACCTAAACGTTTCTCATCAAATTAGTTGTGGCAAATGTCTTTTTCATTTTAAAATTTATATATAAAACTAGCAGAATACCCACGCTTCGCAGTGGAGAAGTAGTGTGTTAAAGAAGTTATGAAAAAGAAAAGGAACATTTTTAAAATAACGTAACATGATTGTTAATGTAATTGTTTTGTCATTGATTTGAGTGTTGTTCTCATCTCTCTCTCTCTCTATATATATATATATATATATATATATATGTATCAAAATACCAGCTTGGCAGCGGAGAAGTAAAAAGAAAAGGAAACATTTTAATAATAACGTAACATGATTGACAATGTAATTGTTTTGTCATTGTCATGAGTGTTGCTGGCATATATATATATATATATATATATATATATATATATATATATATATATATATATACACACACATACATATATACATACATACATGTGTACATATATACACACACACACATATACTATGGGGTGCCAAACAGGCAAATACATTGATTTTGTGAATATATAAAGTCGGCGTCAGAATATATAAAGTCATTCCCGAATATATAAAGTGAAAACTTGATTATATAAAGTCACTGTCGGAATATATAAAGTCAAAACTTGAATATATAAAGTCAGCGTCGGTATACATAAAGTCAAAACTTTTTTCTGAATATAAAAAGTCAGCGCTGGAATATATAAAGTGAAAACTTTAATATATAAAGTTAGCGTCAGAATATATAAAGCGCTGACTTTATATATTTAAGTTTTGACTTTATATATTCCAGCGCTGACTTTATATATTCAGAAATATTCCAACACCGTCTTTATATACTCAGGTTTTGACTTTATATGTTTGGGAAAGACTTTATATATTCAAGTTTTGACTTTATTTATTCCGACACTGACTTTATATAATCAAGGTTTGACTTTTTATATTCGGGAATGACTTTATATATAAAACTTTTGACGTTATATAGTTAAATTTAATCATCATTGCATAACTTTTTCTTTACCATAGAAATTTAAAGACTAAATTCAACTTCCATTCCTAACAAAGATATTTCTGGTGACTATATAGATCCTACTTATATCCAAATTCGAGCTATTGAGCCGTCGCCTGCCTGTCTGAATAAGTTACAGTCGCTTCGCTCTTACTTTTTTACCGTTCATTTAATCATGGCTAGTGGCGGAAAATTTATAAAATGGAAGGAGGATTACACTGAGTATGGCTTGACCAAAACAATTATTGATGGCGAATCGATTATTCATAAAGCTTCAATTGGTGATCTGTTTTTCTGTGTTAAGTTCATATATTTTTCATATTTCTTCTCAAACCAAGGGTGTGCGAGGGTAAAATGAATCGGGAAGCGCTGATAAATGTAATTGGTGTACCATGAAATCATGCATTGACAGAAGTTCTCCTTTGCTTGTATTGCAAAGTGTGATTAAACGCGTGATTTTTTAATGCGTTATGGAGCATATGCATCGAAGCTTCTCAGCTGTGCTTGTGCTAAGAAAAGGAAACATTTTAAAAATAACGTAACACGATTGTCAATGTAACCTTTTGTAAGTAGTGCCTGGAGGATACAGTGTGGAGAAACTGTAGAGACAGCGTGTGTATTAACTTGTGGATTTTTCTGTGAGTATTTGGTGGCAGCGTGACAAAGTCGCTTCCATAACATTGCGTTAGCTGCGGAGCTCAGCTCAGAGCGAAATGAGGTGAATGGGAGGAGAGATGATGACGTGACTCCCCCACCCGCCTTAACTTTCAATCCCCCACAAACACAGTCTCTCGGAATTTGCATAAGCACAGCCCTTCACCTACAATTTTAACTTAGTTACAAAGTGATCAAAACTCTCGTTTATATCCTGCGTCCTCTCATTAAACTTGTATCCCGCATTACCCGTGGGCATGACAAACGCCAGCGGCAGCCTGTCTATGAACTTAATTTAAACTTTAGGTTTACACCTTGCTTTGTTTCCAAAGTAGCAGCACTCATGAATATGGTTGTATATGTCACTCGCTCGCTTCTTATTGTTTCGCTGCCTTCTCAATTATATAATGCATGTTTTCTTCAGCGCTTTTTGGAGGTCTTCCTGGTTTTCTACGCACTGCATTGACAGTCAGTTCACGTGATTACATGGGAGGCGTGATGATGTCACACGAAACTCCACCCCCCACGGCTTTCGAGCTCAACTCTATTACAGTAAATGAAGAAAAATACCTTCCAGTTATGACCATTACGTGTAGTTTTTCAAAATGAATCCTGCCCAACTTTTGTAAGGAAGCTGTAAGGAATGAGCCTGCCAAATTTCAGCCTTCGACATACACAGGAACTTGGAGAATTAGTGATGAGTCAGTGAGTGAGTGAGTGAGTCAGTCAGTCAGTCAGTCAGTGAGGGCTTTGCCTTTTATTAGTTTAGATTCCTATCACATTTAAGATACTTTAAGATATTTTCAAACAGCAGTTATTTTCTTCATCAGTTTCCACTCTGTGCACTCTGTCAGTTGTACGTGTGCCCTCAGCTTAACATATTCCATGTCATGAAATCGGTAGACCAGTCAACCAACTACAAGCCAATTTCACAATAAACACCAAAAACTGGGCACCTTTAATTCAAGACTGATTAATTCATGTAACACTACTGTTTAATTCAGTTGTATTTCTTCTTTATTTCATTGATTGAAGGTTTGGACTGCTTGATGTTTGCAGCCATAACAGAGATAATAATTACATACATGAACACACACATTGGATCAATTAGACAGTAAAACCTGGCAAATTTTAGCTTAGTCAACATAAATAAGTCCTGATAGTAGATACCCTTTAACATTATAATGGTGAGTATAAATGGCACCAGCATGCCACAAAGGATACCAATCCTGGTGTCACCTGCCACTCCCCTGTAGAGCTGAAACACCAACAACTGTGCTCTTCCTCGGTTTTCTCATCTTCTAATTTTTCTCCGAGGTCAATGCAGCTTCTGTAGGCCTATGCACTGAGGTGATACACATCCATTGCTCTCTTTTGCTTTGGTGAGTGAAAGAAGACATTTTGTTGTTTGTTTTGGTGTCAGGTGGTTTTAGTTTAAGTGTGGATAAATGTCAGGACAATAATTCTAATTATTGAAAGTGCACTTTTCATGCTTGGCACGGCATTCTGTTTTATACAGTACCCTCTGTAATGGCTGAGACAATGAAACATTCTTCTTGCATTTACTCCTTTAATCCACCTTTTAAAATTACAAATTAAATAATTCTGAAGTAATTAAAGTGCAAATTACTGATTTTCTTTTAAGGGGATTTGCAAGCATTTGTCATATCTTGTTGAAATGACAACACTTTTTCCGAATCGTCCTCCCATTTCAGGGCACCATAATGTTTGGAACAATTGGTGCCAGAGGTGTTTCTGATCCCTCAGGTGTGTTTCATTGCTTTAGTCTTGCAGGCCTAAGACACCTCAGCTTACTCCTACCTACCTACAGACTACCTTTGGTCTCTGTAGTTGTCATTGTTCAACATGAGGGCAAGAGCTGTGCCAATGAAAGTCAAAGAAGCTGGAAAATAATAATGAAATCATTAGAGACATTGGAAAACCTTAAGATTTCCCAATTCAACTGTCTGGCATATCAATAACAAGAGAGAACACACTGGTGAGCTCAGTAATCACAAAGGGACTTGTAGGCCAAGTAAGACCACCACTGCTGAAGACCGAAGACGTTGCTGCAAATTTAATTTTGATCACGACTTGCATACCCTGATGGTAACGATATTGCATGTATCTCTCTACCGTCTTAAGTATACCATCCCATACCGATGGCATTACGTGGCTCAGGGTGACTGAGAGATTCCTCATCAGTCAGGCAGTTCACATTGAAAAGCTGTCATCGCCGAATAACCCACAGCTGTTAAGACCTGTAAGAGAAAAGGGATTGTGTGATTTCTGTATGGTGGTCTCTGTAATGAAGACTGCAGTTCAGCACACACTTCAAAGAGAGAGACAGTAGGGAGTCTAAATCAGTTAAGACATCATCATGAGCCAAAATGTCATTGTGATACATCAAAACTCACTTCTTGTGTAGCCTGTCAAACATCAGAATGTGAAATGTGTAGTGAAATGAGATTTTCTGTTCAGTTCTTCGTTTTTTCACCTGGAGTTGCTAAAATGCCAACACAAAGTCTACATGGGACTTACAAATGCTTAAAACTTGAGGTAACTTTGAGCCAATTTAAATGACAAGTTCTAGTTTTATTAATCCTAACTTTTGCATAAGAAACAGCTTTCATATATGTGGCCGAGCATAAGGAAGTTTTATACATGTGGCTCTGAGCAGTTGTAATAAAGGACATAAAAGTAACAAATTAAGTGGTTTTCCAAGTAAAACAAAAGTTTTATAATTGCTTATGCTGATCAAAGGTTGTTCCTAATTTCAGCCATCATGTATTTAATGTGCGTTAATGTTGATAATAAGGCAGCGAATTGAAAATAAGCACATTTTTTTTTCCTTTTTGTTTTAAATCTTACACAGGAAAGAAAGATCACTGCAGTTTGGAATGTGGCAGAGAATTCTCTAACTGGAGTGCTCTTCAGAAACAAACGAGAGTTCACACTGGAGAGAAGACATATTGCTGTAATGAATGTGGTAAACAGTTTTCACAAAAAGGCAATCTTCAGAGACACACGAGAGTTCACACTGGAGAGAAGCCATATTGCTGTAATGATTGTGGTAAAAAGTTTTCACATATGACCAATCTTCAGAGACATACAAGAGTTCACACTGGAGAAAAGCCATATTGCTGTAATGAATGTGGTAAACAGTTTTCACATATGATCAGTCTTAAGAGACACATTAGAGTTCACACAAAAGAGAAGCCATACTGCTGTAATCAATGTGGTAAACAGTTTTCACAGAGAGTCAGTCTTCAGAAACACACTAGAGTTCATTCCAGAGAGAAGCTGTATTGCTGTAAGGAATGTGGCAAACAGTTTTCAGAGATGGACAGTCTACAGAAACACACAAGAGTTCACACCGGAGAGAAGCCATATTGCTGTAATGAATGTGGTAAACAGTTTTCACAAATGAGCAGTCTTCAGAGACACACTAGAGTTCACACCGGAGAGAAGCCATATTGCTGTAATCAATGTGGCAAACAGTTTTCAGAGATGAGCAATCTTCAGAGACACACAAGAGTTCACAACAGAATAAAAACAGTAGCAGTTCAAAAGTCAGTCCAGAAAACAAAGAACCCCTCAGGACTCAAGAGTGAGGTTCAGTCGTGTCCTGAAAAGTAAGCAAACTAAACTTTTGTTGAGAAATGAATATCAAACAGAAACCATATTGATGTTTGGAATGTGGCAAACAAATCTGTCAGTGCAGTACACTTTAGAAAAGCACCAAAATTCCCACTGGAGAGAAGTACAACTGAACTGTCCTGACTAAAGAGTGAGGTTCACTCCTGCCTGTACAGTAAGCACATGTAACTGACACAAATCCATCCTACTTAGTGTTGTGTCAAAAACTAATCAACACGGAAGAGAAATAGAAGTTTATATCCTTTTTCCTTTTCCACAAACAAAACAAAGAACAGGGTGTCATACAAACGGCTCCTCACCAAAGCCCCTAAAGCCTCCACCATGCGCCTAGCTTTGTTTTCATAACATACATATTACATATAGAACTATTTACAACGTATTATACACATTTCATCAGAAAAAAGAAAAAAAAAACACTTTACAATATACATAGCCTCACACAATAAATAATATTTCAGCTTTATATTATATATTTTGCTATTTTAATATAACAAAAAATAAAAAAAACATACCTTGACAAAAAAAGAACAAACAGCTTCTCTCCAATGTTTATTAAATAATAAATCAAATCAATTACTAATAATTATAAACACAAACTATTAATACAAAATCAATAAAATAAAATGTAAAATAAAAATTAAAATCCAAAATATACACATGATCATTCTGTACACCATGACAAATTATGTTTTAACACTGTGGCAGTGCACTAAAAGAAGAAATGCTTTTTAAAATTTTATTTTGTTTTTGTTTGTTTGCTTTAGATAATAAAACATACAAAACTGTATATAAGAACTCAGGGTTCACATAACTTATTACCAAATAATATACATGTCAACTTAATAGAATAAAATTAGAAAAGGCTTGGAGAGACTTGACTTACCTGTACAGCATCCTCCATCGCCTGAGGGTGCCTGCCGTCTGTGAGGCGTCACATTAATTAGCATCCGTAATCCAAATATGACACTAAGTTTACACAAACAATTGCTTTTGGGAAAATTCATAACTGAAAGATACAAAAAAAAATTAAAAAGACAAAATACACTTTGCTACACAAATTGCAGTAGTGTGTGTGGCAATAATTCTCACAAATCGGAATCTTCTGGGCCACCTCCAGAAGTGGACTTCGTTGGAGAAGATCTACACCGGGGGCTGTCAATCCTTTGTCGTGGTATACCAACCCAAAAATATAAATGTTCAGAAATACCTGCATTTTATTTTGGTGTTAAATTGTTAATTACTGAACTCTTATGTTAAACTAAAGGTGGAATTCACCCACAAAATGTTCTTTCAGAGAGCTTTTATAAGGTACTAGCAATGTTAACCTGTCAAAGACATGTTTTAGCGTGAATTTCAAAAGGATTTGATATGTTAGGACTGATAAGCACTGGCAGTGTGTCACCATGAGGAGGTCACTTCAGCTGTCTGTGCCAATACTAGAAGAGCAAAAGAAATGCCAGCAATTGTGTCTCAAATGTTGTATGTCTCCTCAGGGTCAGTAAATATTATTATTACCAGTAACGGTATCGTGCAGTGAATATACTTGACTTGCATTCCTAGTTTTCATCCTCTTTTTCTGTACATTTACCATTTGTTTACTCAGAGGTTGATGCGCTTGCTGCTTCCTGAGCAGCTTTTCTTTTCTCCACCCTAGCGGCCCGCTGCTTCTCTTCTTTCGTCTGCATCAACCCACTGCACGCCCAACCTACCTGGAAAGGGGTCTCTCTTTGAACTGCCTTTCCCGAGGTTTCTTCCATTTTTCCCTACAAGGTTTTTATTGGGAGTTTTTCCTTGTCTTCTCAGAGAGTCAAGGCTGGGGGGCTGTCAAAAGGCAGGGCCTGTTAAAGCCCATTGCGGCACTTCCTGTGTGATTTTGGGCTATACAAAAATAAACTGTATTGTATTGTAAACTGTATCTTTTCGCGTTAAAACTGATTAAGTTAGTTTTTGTGTTGCAATTAAGTTAGTTTTTGTGTTGCAATTACTTAGTATGTTTTATTTAATTTTTCACTTAAGCTGGCACTTAAGTCTTCAATCTGCCTAAAGAATAATTAGCGAAGGTGAAAGAGAATGAGAACGGCGCCCATACGCATGTGCTGCACGGCCATCCTGCTGCACGCTACCGAGAGTTGATTCTAACAATAAAATAACAATAAAAAGAGTAATAAAAATCATCGCCCCAAATTCAGATATAGACGTCATGTAGTATATGTGTATCAAATTTCAAGTCAATAGGTGAAACGGTTTGCGAGCTACAGGTGATTTAAAATCCTGGACAGACAAACAAACAGCCACGGTAGCGTATTATATAAGAAGATTATTGTCAAAAAGTTTTGTAAAGTAACGCCTTTTGACCAGAAGGGGTTTCCTGTTCCCGAGAGACTTTGCATTCCACTGTCTTGGTTTACCTACAGTGTGCTTACTTTATTGTTGTATATTATTTGTTGTTTTGAATAAATTACAATCACCTGTCTGTCATCTCCAATCATCTGACGGTGACTCCTAGATAGATACTTTATTAATCTCCAAGGGGAAATTCACATAATCCAGCAGCAGCATACTAATAAAAGCAATATTACTTAAAGAGTGATAAAAATGCAGTGCAAGTTAAAAAATGCAAGGTGGAGGTGTAACAGTCTATAATCATATATGCATAATGTTAACATGGAATTGAAGAGTCGCAAAGTGTGGGGGAGGAATGATCTCCTCAGTCTGTCAGTGGAGCAGGACAGTGATAGCAGTCTGTCACTGAAGCAGCTCCTCTATCTGGAGATGATCCTGTTCAGGGGATGCAGTGGATTCTCCATGATTGACAGGAGTCTGCTCAGCGCCCGTCACTCTGCCACGGATGTCAAACTGTCCAGCTCTGCGCCTACAATAGAGCCTGCCTTCCTCACCAGTTTGTTTAGGCGTGAGGCGTCCCTCTTCTTTATGCTGCCTCCCCAGCACACCACGTCGTCGAAGTAGGCGCTCGCCAAAACCATCTGATAGAACATCTGCAGCATCTTATTGCAGATGTTGAAGGACACCAGCCTTCTAAGGAAGTATTGTCGGCTCTGTCCTCTCTTGCACAGAGCATCAGTATTAGCAGTCCAGTCCAATTTATCATCCAGCTGCACTCCCAGGTATTTATAGGTCTGCACCCTCTGCACACAGTCACCTCTGATAATCACAAAGTCCATGAGGGGCCTGGGCCTCCTAAAATCCACCACCAGCTCCTTGGTTTTGCTGGTGTTCAGGTTTAGGTAGTTTGAGTCGCACCATTTAACAAAGTCCTTTATTAGGTTCCTATATTCCTCCTCCTGCCCACTCCTGATGCAGCCCATGATAGCAGTGTTGTCGGCGAACTTTTACACATGGCAGGACTCCGAGTTATATTGGAAGTCCGAAGTATTTAGGCTGAACAGGACCAGAGAAAGCACAGTCCCCTGTGGCGCTCCTGTGCTGCTGACCACAATGTCAGACCTGCAGTTTCTGAGATGCACATACCACTGTCTGTTTGTAAGATAGTCCACGATCCATGGTACCAGGTATGAATCTACTCCCATCTCTGTCAGATTGTCGCTAAGGAGGTGAGGTTGGTTGGTGTTGAAGGCGCTAGAGAAGTCCAGAGACCTAATTCTTACAACACCACTGTCTCTGTCCAACTGGGAGAGGGATCGGTGTAGCATATAGATGATGAAATCCTCCGCTCCCACCTTCTCCTGGTATGCGAACTGCAGAGGGTCAAGGACGTGGTGGACCTGTGGCTTCAGGTGGTGAAGCAGCAGCTGCTCCATTGGTCAGGCTCAGGTTGAAGATGCGCTATAGAGGACTCCCCAGCTCCAATGCACTGGCCTTCAGCAGTCGTGGAGATACTACATCTGGACCCACTGCTTTGCTGGGCTGCTGTAATTGTGGGTGGGGGGAAACTCTCTCTTATGCTGGTATCAGCAGAAGGATGGGTGGAGGATGCAGTACTCTGAAGTGAGAGTGAGACTGGGTTAAAGTGGTCAAACCTGCTGAAAACGTTCATCAGGTTTGCTCTCTCAATGGTGGCACTCTGCTTAGAGATGCAGCCAGTGATGATCTTCATCCCATCCCACACTTGCTTCATGCTGTTATTCTGCAACTTCTGCTCCAGCTTTCTCCTGTACTGCTCCTGAGCTGGATTTGAAGTTCCTTCTGTACGCGCTTGAACTCATGCTGATCACTGCCTTTTTTCTGGTTCAAAAAGCCCTTGATGTCACTTGTAATCCATGGCTTGTTGTTAGCATAGCGTACTGTTTTTACTGGAACTACAATGTCCATACAGAAGTTGATGTAGTCAGTAGTGCAGTCAACAACCTCCTCAGTGTTCTCACTATATGATCCCTACAGGATGTCCCAGTCCGTAGTTCCAAAGCAGTCTCTCAGAGCCTGCTCTGCTTCAGGGGACCACTTCCTGAATGAGCATGTGGTTGTAGGTAGCTCCCTTACTCTTGGTTTGTAGTGAGGCTGAAGCAGAACCAGGTTATGATCTGCTTTCCCAAGCACAGGCAGCGGGGTGGCACTGTATGCATCTTTAATCTTTGCATACAGTAGGTCAATAGTCCTATTTCCCTGGGAGTTACAATCCACATACTGGGAGAACCCCTCCTTGAACCGCCAACTTATCATGGAGGAGGGGTTTGCATGTCCCAATGATCCTAGGAGCTCTGTTGTTCAAGGCTTTATGCCCCTGGTAGGGTCACCCAAGGCAAACTGGTCCTACATGAGGGATGAGAAAAAGAGCGGTTGAGCAATCCTCCTATGAAGAACAAAAAAATTGGATAGTGTTTTCCCTCGCTCGGACGCAGGTCACCGAGGCCCCCCTCTGGAGCCAGGCCTGGAAGTGAGGCTCAATGGTGAGCACCTGTGGGGCTCGGCCGGGCACAGCCCGAAGAGGCAATGTTGGTCCCCCTTCCCATGGGCTCACCCCCTGTAGGAGGGGCCAAGGAGGTTGGGTGCAGTGTGATTTGGGTGGTCGCCGAATGCAGGGACCTTGGGGGTCCGATCCTCGGGTACAGAAGCTGGCTCTTGGGATGTGGAATGTCACCTCTCAGAAGGGGAAGGAGCCTGAGCTAGTGCGTGAGGTCAAGAGGTTTTAGCTAGATGTAGTCAGACTATACTCAACGCACAGCTTGGACTCTGGAACCAATCTCCTTGAGAGGATCTGGACTCTCTACCACTCTGGAGTTGCCCCTGGTGAGAGGCGCCGAGCAGGTGTTACTGCCCCCTGACTTGGAGCCTGTTCATTGGGGTTTACCCCAGTGGACGAGAGGCTAGCCTCCCTCTGCCTTCGGGTTGGGGGACGGGTTCTGACTGTTGTTTGTGTGTATGCGCCGAACAGCAGTTTGGAGTACCCACCCTTTTTGGAGTCCCTGGAGGAGGTGCTGGAGGGCATACCTTCTGGGGACTCCCTCTTTCTGCTCACATGGGCAATGACAGTGAGACTTGGGAGGAATGACCCCCCCAATCTGAACCAGAGTGGTGTTTTGTTATTGGACTTCTGTGCTCATCACGGATTGTCCATAACAAACAACATGTTCAAGCATAGGGGTGTTCATATGTACACATGGCGCCTGGACACCCTATGCCTCATTTCGATGATCGGCTTCATGGTCGTGTCGTTGGACCTGTGGCCACATGTCTTGGACACTCGGGTGAAGAGAGGGGAGGAGCTGTCAACTGATCACCACCTGGTGGGGAGTTGGCTTTGATGGTGGGGGAGGATGCCAGTCAGGCCTGGTAGGCCCAAACGTGTTGTGAGGGTCTGCTGGGAATGTCTGGCAGAGTCCTCTGTCAGACGTAGCTTCAACTCCCACCTCCAGCAGAACTTCGACCACGTCCGGAGGAAGGTGGAGGACATTGAGTCCGAATGGGCCATGTTTCGTACCTCCATTGTTGAGTTGGCTGACTGGAGCTGTGGCGATAAGGTAGTTGGTGCCTGTCATAGCGGCAGTCACGAACCTGTTGGTGGACACCGGTGGTGAGGGATGCCGTCAAGCTGAAGGAGGAGTCCTACAGGACCCTTTTGTCATGTGGGACTCTGGAGGCAGCTAGTAGGTACCGGCAGGCCAAGCGAAATGCGGCTTCGGTGGTTGCTGAGGCAAAAACTCGGGCATGGGAGGAGTTTGGGGAGGCCATGGAGAACGACTTCAGGACAGTTTCGAGGAGATTCTGGTCCACCGTCCAGCATTTCGGGAGGGGGAAGCAGTGCAGTGTCAACACTGTATATGGTGGGGATGGTACGTTGCTGACCTCAACTTGTGAGTCGCTGTGGGGAGTACTTCGAAGACCTCCTCAATCCCATTAACATGACTTCCAATGAGGAAGCAGAGCCTGGGGACTCAGAGGTGGGCTCCCCAATCTCTGGGACTGAGGTCATCGAGGTGGTCAAAAAACTCCTTGGTGGCAGGGCCCCGGGGATGGATGAGATATGCCCAGAGTTCCTCAAGGCTCTGGATGTTGTAGGACTGTCTTGGTTGACACGTCTATGCAACATAGCATGGACATTGGGGACAGTGCCTCTGGTTAGGTAGACTGGGGTGGTGGTCCACCTCTTTAAGAAGGGGGACTGGAGGGTGCGTTTCAACTACAGACGGATCACACTCCTTAGTCTCCCTGGAAAAGTCTACTACTCTCCTGGAGAGGACGGTCTGTCAGATAATCGAACCTCAGATTCAGGAGGAATAGTGTGGTTTTCATCCTGCTTGCAGAACAGTGGACCAGCTCTACACCCTTGGCAGGGTCCTGGAGGGTGCATGGGAGTTTGCCCAACCAGTCGTTAGACCGTGTCCCTCGGGGAATCCTGTGGGGGATAACTCTGAGAGTATGGGGTACCAGACCCCCTGATAAGGGCTGTTCAGTCCCTGTTTGGAGTCAGAGCTTAAGTTGAACCCATTTCCAGTGAGAGTTGGACTCCACCAGGGCTGCCCTTTGTCACCGATTCTGTTCATAACTTTTATGGACAGCCAGGGCATTAAGGCGGTCTGGTTTGGTGGGCTCAGGATTGGGTCACTGCTTTTTGCAGATGATGATGTCCTGTTTGCTTCATCAGGCCGTGATCTTCAGCTCTCTCTGAATCAGTTCACAGTCGAGTGTGAAGTGGCTGGGATGGTAATTAGCACCTCCAAATCCGAGACCATGGTCCTCAGCCGGAAAAGGGAGAAATGCCCTCTCAGGGTTTGGAGTGAGATTCTGCCCCAAGTGGAGGAGTTCAAGTATCTTGGGGCCTTTTTCATGAGTGAGGGAAGAATGGAGCGGAAGATTGATAGGTGGATCGGTGCGGCGTCCACAGTGATGCTGGGTCTGCATTGATCTGTTGTGGTGAAAAAGGAGCTGCGCCCTAAGGCAAAGCTTTCAATTTACCAGTCGACCGAAGTTCCTACCCTCACCTATGGTCATGAGCTTTGGGTAGTGACCAAAAGAACAAGATTGTGATTTACAAGCGGCTGAAATGAGCTTCCTCCGCAGGGTGTCTGGGCTTTCCTTTAAAGATAGGGAGAGAAGCTCAATCATCCAGGAGGAGCTCAGAGTAGAGCCGCTACTCCTCTGCATTGAGAGGAGTCAGATGAGGTGGCTCGGGCATCAAATTAGGATGCCTCCTGGACGCCTCCCTGGTAAGGTGTTCCGGACACGTCTAACCGGGAGGAGGCCCCGGGGAAGACCCAGGACACGCTGGAGGGACTATGTCTCCCGGCTGGCCAGGGAACGCCTCAGGATTCCCCCAGAAGAGCTAGAAGTAACTGGGGAGAGGGAAGTCTGGGCATCTCCGCTCAAGCTGCTGCCCCCGTGACCAGATCTCAGATAAGCAGAAGAGGATGGATGGATGGATACTGGGAGATGGCAGGTAATGTTTTGTCCAGCGTCACATGGTTAACATCTCCAGAGATTAGCACAAGTGCCTCAGGGTGCTGCGTTCGTAGTTTAGCAACAGCGGCGTGGAAAATGTCACCTGCTATCTCCACATCCACCTAAGGAGGGATGTAAACAATAACAACAATGACGTGTCGAAACTCTCTGGTCAAGTAATAGGTACACAGACTTACAGCCAACAGTTTGATGTCCCTGCAGCAAGTGGAGATTTTAACTTTTACATGTCCAGGGTTGCACCACCTTGTATTCACATAGACAGCAAGTCCTCCTCCTTTCTGCTTCACCGCAGGTATTTGCGTCTCTGTCCACTCTGACTGTGCTAAACCTGGGTAGCTCCACGTTAGCATCTGGGATGCTAGTTGTTAGCCATGTTTCACAAAAACACAACAAACTGCATTCTCTGTAGGTCCTGACATTTTTCTCCAGCGCAGCCATCCCGTCGATCTTATTTGGTAGTGAGTTCACATTTCCCAGGATCACAGAAGGCACCGAAGGCTTGTATCACCTTGTATTCCTTGTTAGCCGCTTAGCCTTTAGCTTAGCGCTGGCTCTGCTGCCACAATACCGTCTTCTTACCTCGTCAGTAAATAGGGAACCACACCGGCACGGGCCTTTGTTCTCAGCGCTAGAAGTTGACTATCTGAATAGACGAGTCTCGGTGTGTAAAAATCCATGTCCAAGTAGTAAAAAGTGTCCAGGAAACATGTCCACATAAAAGAAAGTGGTAGGAGTGATCATAGAGATAGAGAAAAAGGCACTTGGCTTTCTGTTGGCTAAACCCTGCAAATTAGCACATTTTCCAGACGTCTGTGAAACCCTTCTTTTACATGGTCTTTTTAGCTGAATGCTAAACCGACCAACACGAGAGCAAAATTGACAAGGCAGTGTGTGCGGAGGAGCCTAACCTCATCTCTAGTGCACTGGGCATCGATGTAGAAGAGAACATCTGAGCTGACGTCTCCACATTCAGCCAAACCCCAACTCACGCACTGCAGACAACCCATCTGTGGGCGCAGCTACGGCCTTTCAGACAACGGGCTCAGTGCACTAAGCTTAAAGTGCTCGGCCAAGGCTGCTGAGAGACGAGGATTCCATCTCACCTTTTGGACTGGGATGTGAGATACTGTCCTTCCAGAGGTAACATGTTGTCCATCACGAGCTCCAAGGAAAGCACAGATAGCAAACTGAGAAATGCAGTAAAGTGACCAA
>NW_024385682.1:0-4093 GCF_016835505.1 Polypterus senegalus
CCTTTCTGATATTGAATGATGTAATCATGCGCAGACAGGAGGAGTGCCCAGCGCTGCATGCGGGCAGCAGCCATTGACGCCGTACTTTCGATGGGCTCAAGATGGAGGTTAATGTGCGATGGTCCATGAGCAGTGTGAACTTGTTACTGTAAAGGTACTGGTGGAACTTGCATACTCCAAAGACTATCGCTAGCGCCTCCCTCTCGACACATAATTTTGTTCCGCTTTACTAAGAGTTCGTGATGCATAGGCTATCGGTTTTTCTATGCCATCAGGCATGACGTGCGAGAGCACAGCTCCGACCCCATAAGGTGAAGCGTCACACACGAGTCGAAGGGGCAGTTCTGGATGATAATGGGTCAATACCTCTTGCGATACTAGGAGTAATTTAGCGTCCTGGAATGCGGACTCACAGGCTGATATCCACTGCCATTGCCTCTCCTTATTTAGCAGTTCATTCAGTGGTTTCAAGATAGTGAACAGGTCCGGGATGAAACGTCCATAGTAGTTTAACATTCCCAGAAAAGAACGTAATTGACTAACCTGTTGTGGTGCTGGGGCCTCCACAATGGCACACACCTTTTCTGGTAATTTGTGAAGTCCTGCTGCATCAATTATGTGACCCAAGTATTCCACAGACTCCTGGAAGAACAAGCGCTTCTCTTGCTTGAGATGCAGGTCATACTCCTCTAGCCTACCCAGAACTGTATCCAGAGTTTTGAGGTGGGTCTGCTCATCAGGGCCACTCACAAGGATATCATCCAGGTAACAGTTAGTATATGGCAGTCCGAGAAGCACTTGGTCCATAGTCTTCTGAAATAAAGCGGGTGATGACGCTACACCAAAGGGTAAGTGATTAAAACAAAATAGCCATTTTTGCATTGAGATAGTCAGCAGCTTCCTAGACTTCTCTTCCACCTCCATCTGTAGATAGGCATTTGACAAGTCTAACTTACTAAAGTGTTGACCACCTGCTAGAGAGGCAAAAAGGTCCTTAATGCGTGGAATTGGGTACTTATCAGAGACTTATTATAACAGAGAGCTGGGCTGAGTGTGACCTTGAAATCCCCACAAAGTCTAATTGTGCCATCCTTTTTGCTTACGGGCACCACGGATGTGGCCCAGTCACTGTGCTCAACTGGTGAGATCATTCCAAGAGCAGTCAGACATTTCAGTTCGGCCTCCACTCGAGGTCGAAGAGCATAAGGGACATTCCGTAGTGGACAGAATTTGGGTGCAGTGTTAGGTCTCAGAGTCAGTCTGGCTGTAATTTCTTTCATTGTGCCTAGCGTTTTAGAGAAACAGCCGAGTGTCTCCTTAACACAGACTCCAAGTTTTCTTTTTTTCTTTGCTCAATGGCATGCACCATCTTTAAGTCTTTCGAGTTCAGTTTAATAACTCTTAGCCATTCTCTACCAAACAGTGGAGGTGTGTCTACTTTCACTTCATACAAAGGCAACTTAGCGCACTGATTATTTAATTTGACCTGCTCTTTGATAACCCCTTCTGGTGCCAGTGGCTCCCCAGTGTATGTCTTTAGCATGATATCCGTGGGTTGCAGAGCCACTTGGCTCAGTGTGCTTCTGTACTGCTCCCAGGGAATCAAAGACACTGCAGCCCCTGTATCCAATTCCATTTCAATTTTCTTCCCGTTTACTATAGGCAGCACGGAAATTCGTGAATATTTGCCCTTTTGAGACAAAGAATACAGTCCTAACTCATTGTCAGTACCAGATTTTCTTCACTCTCACTTTCATCCTTGACATGATGAATTCTCTTCTTATTTTGCACCCTTCGCTTAATTATATTATCCTTCTGAGTAAGATTTCCCTCTTTCCATTTCTTTTCTCTGTCCTGATAGCTTTTGGCTTTGTTCCTACACATGTTCTTAGTGTGGCCTTTTTTTTCCACACTGGTGGCAGTCACGGTCTTTATACCAGCAGTCATCATCTGTATGATTCATTTTCATGGCATGGCATTTGTCACAGTTTTTAGAAAGCACCGCATTCACTTTAAGGGAACCACTTAACTGCTGCACGTCGCGCGCTGCCGTCTCTGCTGAAACTGTGTAATCAACTGCTTTCTGAAACGTGAGATCTTTCTCAGTCATCAGGTGCTTCTGAACAGTTTCACACTTTAGTCCACACACAAACCTGTCTCGTAGTGCGTCTTCCAAATATGCATCGAACTCACAATATGTTCCGAAAGACTTTTCAGCACCGCTACGTACTGTGCTATTGTTTCCCCTTACCCCGATTACGCTTGTGGAACCGGTAAGTCTCCGCTATCACGAGTGGTTTTGGGGTGAAATGGGCTTGTAAAACTTCCGCAACACGATGATACTCCATCTCCCCTGGCTTCGTAGGCGCTACCAAACTGCATAGTATTCCGTACGTTTTAGGTCCCATTACACTAAACAATACAGGCAATTTCTTCGCGGCCGTAATGTCATTAGCCAGTATGTAATGTTCAATATACTGTACGTCATCCATTGCTCAGCGGCGTCCTCGAAGGGATCCATCAGTTCGATTACTCCAGCCATGTCGTCGGCACCCTGCACTCCACGTTAGACTCAGCGGTGGAAAAGAATCTCCTTTAAACAGTATAAACCAGCTCACTAGCTAGCCACTACACAGCGCGGTCGGTCCTTCTCGTTGACACAACTCGTCGCCAATTTATGTTATGTTGTGTGATACTTAATTTCATAAATACACACAAAACAAACTTTGTCCGTAGTGGTGCAGAGTATCCGACCACTCACGTCTTTATTGCATTAACTACAACTCACTAGTATGCACCACATGTCAATTGCTTGGTGCCACCTACTGGTTACTATCGGCATTGCGAAACATGTAGTTTAATATAATACATATCACCTGTCCTGGCTGTCCATTATTCCTGTACCTTCTAATTTGTTGTTTGATTCTTGGCTTTCATTTAGAAAGGCGTTTACTCGCTCAGTCCGATGTGAGCAGTTACTTCAGTGATTTCAAAAAAAAGCACTAAGTTTATAATGGTAAGCATTTTCAGTATTTGTCTTTGACTTACAATATGGTTAAGTATATTTGCCATATTACCACAGAACTAAATTAAAGTTATAACATGAAATTTTAATTTAAATTACCCCTTGGGGCTGGAGTTCTCAAGCTATATATATATATATATATATATATATATATATATATATATATATATATATATATATATATATATATACACACACACACACTAGCACTTTCTTTAAGCTGGCATGTCATTCTAAAGAGGACTGAGCAGAGTCACATTGTTAAAAGGAGTTTAATGTTACAAAAATATTTATGCAAACCATTATAAACATTCATTTCAAATATCTGGATTTTAAAAGGTCAATATGCTAAAATTAAACAAAATACAAATATAATAAAATAAACACAACACAAATATCCAACACAATTTGTAGAAGGTGACAAAAATGGGAACCAGCAACCAGATGTAATCCTCCCTCTACAAATACTACAATGAAAGAAGAGAGGACTAAAGTTGAGACACACCTCATTAAAAGTGAAGGGAACATCGAGGATGAAATACAGAGAAACCACAAAATGGTTCTTTGGAAACCTGGACACAACATTAAATACAGACATACACAAAAGATAGTTACAATATGAAATGGTCACATCATCAACATGGCAATTCCACAGTCATGGCCAATCATCTGACTTGGAAGGCCCTAATACAAGGGGTAAAAAAAATAATCAAAGACAAATATTAAATACTGACAGTAAACTGTTGACAATGACTTTTAAACAAAAGCAGCAATGGAAATGGCCACTGGTGACACACCCTGTGTTACATCTGCAAATAGTAAAACATTCCAACCAACGGAAAATGCAGGATTAGCTCCGCTTTTTTAACTGTATTAAAAAAAGTTCCAGTTCAGAAATCTAAACGTCAGTATTGTTTGACAATGTGGCCTTCATGACTCAGGATGCTGTGGTCTCTTTGCGTTGTACAAAGAAGGCACTTGGATTCATTTTGATATTTAATCAATGTAATCAAAGTTGGTTTTATATTCTCTGCCATATGGAGAAATGTGACTGTGGAAATTCAGACA
>NW_024385683.1:0-16950 GCF_016835505.1 Polypterus senegalus
GCGTTGCGAATATACTCCCCCCCTCATACAAACAAAATGACTGGAAACAACTTTAACTGGTTGCGGAGTTCAATGAATGTATGTCCCTGCATATACTCGACTTCAGCGTGCTTCTAAATTGCACTGGAAACCGACACTAACAAGATGTGGTGGTTTAAGGGTTAAGTGAATATAATTTCAGTTATGTTTGCTAACATGTTTGAAGCTATAGCAAACGAGTGAACAGGAGTAGCTAGAGCCGTCCTAGTTTTTTCTTCTTTTTCATATAATATTTGAGTTCATATGAATAGTAATCCATCTATAACTACGTTAGGTAACTTGTGTTTTGGAGTATATCAGTAATTAGCTTTTACATATTTTAGTCCGTTATTTTTTATTTTGGCAAAATATAGTACATGATGTGATAAACTACAACACTTTTCTTTCAGAGTGTGATGATTAAAACATCTTTCTCTGTCTGCAAAATTATTCTTGTGTATTCCTGATACTTCTACTTCGAGCATCTCTTCTCAGCAGCTGGGAACATTGTCTCAAAGAGAGCCAGCCTCACACCAGAGCATGTCAAAATGCTCAAGTTCCTCACTGCAATCAGGAATATATGAACTGAATCTTTTATAAACTTTAAGACACACCAGTGGCCATTTTTGATTGAGTTAAATGCACTTTTTTTGTTTAAATACTATGAGCACTTTAGTTTGTATTGTTTAAAATATTTATTTTTATTGTGAAAGTCACACTAATATAAAACATCTGATTATTTTCAAATTCATACGTTTCACAGGTTGCTATTTTAATTTGACCATTATTAATTTTAATCGTGTTAATGCAGAGACATCAGGGTGACATTCCCAGGTGAACAAAGCGTGAGCAGATGAGGTAAGAGACGAGCACAGAACAGGATGTGCAACCACGGTACTGAGCATCAAAATAGTCAGATATGAAATAATCGTGACTAATAGTTAAAAAATTAAATGATTGAGTGGACTACCAAAATAATCATTAGTTGCAGCCCTACAAATACCTTTTGAAAATCCAGAAATAGAACCACTGGGTCTCCAGAAAGCAATTCATGTATATTCAGTCAGTCTAAAATCAAACGAATGTATTAAATATAACGATCTTTAACATAACTTGACTGACATTCATCAACAAGGTCATTTATCCCACATTTCAGTCTTTTAGCGAATACCGAGGCTAGTATCTGGTAATAATTGTTAAAAAGCATTACAGGATGCCAATTATCCAAAAGAAGAACATCTTTATTAGGCTTAGGAATTAAGGTGCTAATGCCTTGACTCACTGAATTAGTTCATTCTCTCATTTAAAAACCTTTGCAATTTGCAAGTAAAAAATATGAAGTGTGATCTATAAACATTTTATAAAATTCTGAGGTTAGATTATCATTCCCAAGTGAATTATTATATTTTAAATTTTTGATGGCCTATTTCATTTAATACTCATATGCTGGGACTCAAATATTGCAATGGCTTTGTCAAGATTACTATCTAATATATAAACTTCTTTGTAAAAAAAATTGGTTGTAAATTCTTCAATTAATGTAGGATTCTCACAAACGACCCCATCAATTATGAGCTTTCAAAGCACGTTGATTTTACCCCTCTATCTTCTAGACTACAAAAAAAAGTTTTTATTTTCCTCTTTTCCAACCACTGTCTTGATCTCAAAAAGCAACGTTTTGCCTGGGAAATATTTAAGTTATTAGCTTCTCTGCATCCAACTACATACATACATACACACACACTTTGAGACTTACAGAAAGTTTTTTTTCCTAAGTAAACTATATTTCAGACAGGACCACTACCAGTCAAACGCAAGAGATGCTTGTATGTTAGGTAAAGGGGCTGAACATTCTATCCTACAGGTTTATCTTTAACCAAAAAAGAAACGTAACCCATTGTATCATAAATATTGTAAGTCACCTTGAATAAAGGCATCAGCCAGATAAAGGTAAATGTAGTTGAGCGCTTGACTGCTATTTTGGAGAGTCCATTATTGAGCATGAATTAAATAATGTAGTCAGTTCCCTTTTCAAAGCTGCTATATACAATTACATGTTGATAAGACATCCATTAACTCAGTTAATAACAATGTAACTACAAGACAAGATATACTGTTTATATACATTTTTTAAGATTTGCTACACTGTAATAATCCCCGAGGCAATATTGTCTTTTCGCATGACTTTTATGGGACAGAGTGCGGGGTCGGCCATTGTACAGCAAGAGCCCCTGAAGGAATTTTCAGGTTAAGGGCCTCGCTCAAGGGTCCTTCTGGCAGTAAAGAGATTTGAATCGGCATCCTACCAAATACTAGCACATGTAAGAGATGGATACCATCATTAGTAGATTAAAGTGGGTATGAACCAATCTATTATTAAATAAACTCAACTACACTCAGAGGTTTGTAATCTCAAAAAAAAAAAAACAGTAAATAAATCAACTGCTCTGTTAAGAATTCTTAACGTAATCCAAGTTTGGCATTCATTTTCTATGTGTAACTTTTTCCGGTTTTATCCTGTGTATTAAAAACTAAGAACCGTAGGCCTTATATTTGTTATATTAATAACGTTATGTATTCTTAGAATGTGTAGAGTTTTTTCTTTTTTTAAATAAAAAGTAAACGATCCTACAACACATGTCTCGCACAAATACTCAATCAGCTGTAAGAATCCAAATATCGTACACTCGAGGCCAGTAACTCAATGGAAAATGAGATCTAAACTTCATAGGAATAAAATTTCATTGTCTCTCCGCTTGTCAGGTAATCAGTTGAATATTTGTGCCTTTTTAAACGGAAACACAAGGAGGTTTTGGGAGTTGACTCATTGTTCACATGTTCAGTCCCACCTTAAATCGTGGTACCCCAAACGGCTCTTTTTGGCCATTTGCTCCAGATACTGATCGGAGGAAGTTGTGTGCGCTTTCTCTTATCTGATGGAGTTATAGAACACAATTGCTGTACTGCCCTCACGAGTTTATCTTTTCATTTAACCGCGTTTGCGGTGGGCGTTTCTACATCTCTTTAAAAAAGCGTAATTTGACTATAAAATTTGCCTTCTCCTCAAGTTCAAAGGAATTCGGGGATCTCACGGAACACGGACAGAAGATACGGCCAAGGATTGCGAAGTTTCTCGGTGGTTTTAAAGTAGACTCAAGTTTCGGCAACACGAAGTGGCGCGGAACATACAGAAAACAATGAATAGCGAATACCGATGGACACAAGAAATACAGGCCGAGAACAATCTTTAACAATCCGTAGCGTAACTCGAGTGAAGATAAAAGATAGAAACAAAAGCCACTTTAAAAAACCCAAACTCAGACCACTTACCTTCTGCCTTGGGTGACTTTTATGCGTTTACAAAAGTCTGCTCATTCAACCGTCTCGTTCCCTTCTCCAGTTCACTACTCACAAGTAGTGATGGGCCTCGATACTCGGGTTTCGACACTGTGTCGAGCTATCGAAACATCGCTTCGAGGCTTGTTCAAATGCGCCCGTCAGTGATTTTGAGCACGCTAGCGTAATGCGTCAATGATATCCGCGCAGTCAGCAGTCGATTTGGTCAGTAACTAGTCACTAAAGTGCTTTGGCTCAAAGCGTAAAGCGGTTGTCTGTGCTATTTGATAAAATACGCTAACCGAATTCAAATCCTAGTTGGGGCTCGCATATGTTGAAATAGGATTTTGTATAAAACAGTTAAGTAGTACTTGTTTGAAAGTTAACAAATAATTTTGAAAACATTATGAACGTTTTACATGGGGCACCTTTTCCTCGGTGTGGAATTGTGTCCACCAAGAATCTGTAACAATCGATGAGCATATTTTGCGAAATAGACGTATTGTAAAATCAGTCTTCACCCATGTCGATCATATCACAGGGCTAAGAATGCTTCACAAAAACCGACGTGGTCATTACACCAGTATATGCGCAAGACATTCCTCATTAAACTTTTTTACTATTCAAGTGATTCCCTGATCTGTTGCTGATTTGTATTATTGATTTCAAAAAGCAATGTGAGTAAAGCGTGTTCTGCATAACTAATCACAACTGTCTTTAAAACAGAATCAGCGCCATCAACAGTGTCTTCTGCAATTTTAGGAAAGCCTCGGATTTCTGCGTTAATGAAGACAAAAAAGTTGTAAAGAAACTTTGCAAATTTATCAAGGTGAACGTAAAGATCCTCAAGTACTGAGAAGAAGGAGCAGCTGGATAAAGCACATCTGGACCAAACTTTCAAAAAGCATCTGACTTTGTCAACAACATCCTTACTTGTGAATTCATCTTATCAAAGGCTGCGCTGGGGGTAAAAAATAATCTTCGAAGTGCAGCACAACAATAAATAATTGATGTAAATAGAATTACTGAAAGACTAAGTTTTGCCGTTTCTGTATTCTTAAGCCATTTTCCCAGTTCCCAAATCCCCCGCAGTCAATGTCTCATTCAATGTTCTCTCCTTAACCTGTCTTGTTACCCAAAGCATCAACACCCCAGTTTCATTAAGGCTTTACCGTCCTTCCTTTCATAGACATAAAATAAAACACATTTCCTCTACAGTACAAAAATAATGGTAAACTTGCAGGAACGAGAAAAGCACAAGATGGGAATATTTATGACAAGAGCCTGGACATCGGGGAAGAGAATGTGCCTTGTCACCCATTACGTGAAGCTCGTCTGCCATCCCCGGTTACACTGGCTACGTTACACTCTGGAGAAAATCAATGGAGAATATCAATCAATCAATCAACATTTATTTATATAGCACATATCCATAAAAAATGTAGCTCAAAGTGCTTTACAAAATGAATAGAAAAATAGAAGACACAATAAAAATAAACATAAGTCAACATTAATAAATAGAATAAGTAAGGTTTGATGCCAGGGTGGGACAGAAAAAAAAAAAAACCCAAAAGGCTGGAGAAAAAAATAAAATATGAGGGTTCCAGACCACGGGGCCGTCCAGTCCCCCTGGGCAATCTCCCTACATTAGGTCAAACAGTCCTCTTTGTATTTAGGGTTTCATGGAAGGACTTGATGATGATGGTCACGTAAAACTTCAACTTTCAGTCCATGAATGTTGGTGAAATCATGAGGGTTTGAGTAGGGGGTGGTGGCGCGGGGCCACGGAAAAAAAACAGAAAGAGAGTAGGGTCAGTATGGATTTTGGAGCCACTGTGAATAGTTATTATGAAGAATTGAACAAAAGAGTATCGGGATTAAGTTAAAGTGAAGTTATAAAAGGCCATGTTAAAGTAATAACATGTAATAAAGTAATACCGACAATGTACACCTTCAAAGTGGAATAAATCGACTGTATCTTAGAACATTTCAGAAAAACGATGAATTTTGTTAATCATAAACAATGCAACATAACTATTATATGTTTGTTACTTTTATTTTATACTCACAACGTTACATATCTACGAAATGAGCATAGGTAATATGTTTATAATCATTCTCACTAAAATACACTGTCAAAATATATTAATGAGCAAATTGAGGCACTTGGCCTTTAGGAAATATTAAAAACCCGTGCTGTATTTGGAAAAGAATGCATTGTTAGTTGGAGCACTCTCTACTGACAGGGATGTCCAAAAAAAAAGAAAAACGCGCAGTCCATCAAACTCAAATCCTCCTTGATGTTTGACCTTATGATTAATTGTCAATATCAAATCAAAGTCATTTTAAGAAGATGACAAGTCTGCCATAGTCAGTTTAATCAACGCTTCTTTTAAAAATTTCCTTATACAGAATATAAAACAGAATCTCAATGATACGGGACTCACGAGTATTACAGATAATATTTGAACTGAGAAATTATAATTCTAATAGCGGAACAAGTAAAAACTACGACTTCCTAAAACAGACACTGTAAACGTAGGCATTTCAATAAATAATTTAGGAGACTTGTGTGTCATTTCAATGTCAATTTAAGAACTCGTAGGCCACCTGTTGTACTATAACGGCAGCTCAAAGCAGCACTTAACGGTAAATAGTCTAACAGGACAATGACTGACTGAAACGAAGATGCTGCTCCGCTACAATTAAGGTTCACACTGTCGTTCTGCATGTTTAGAAGGCGCTGATTGGCTGAAACTGTTTATAGTGAATTGTCCCAAGTTGGAAGTGCCTATAGGATCAGACCAAAAAAACACATTTAGGGAAGGACAGTAGTTTGTTTTCTCAATACAAATTCAGTATGACACCAGGGTTCAAACACACAAATATGAAGTTATTGTTTTCAGGAACCTTTACATACACAATATATTGGCGTGGGACCCGCCGACTACGGTGGCCCAACCTTCCCTCGATAGTCGATTCACTGCTATCCTCCAAACTTGTTAAATTGAGGAATAGAAAAAACTTTCACAAGAGGAGGATCAGCGACACGAACCTGGCGACAACACCACTGAGCCACCTAATCCGGATAATTCGAGCTCTGCCAACTGAACTACTACTACTGTTCTTACTGGGATGGGAAAAATGTTGTTTTTACATATGCGTTAAAATGGTTTTAATTGATCGGAGTAACATTGTTGTATTCTCCTAATGAAGACGAAAAAAAATTTTATGTATAGATGTATACTATATGACGTACGGTTTTGAACAAATTAAGTGTTCCATAAAAGGTTGAGCGATTTACCTAATCTTTTCATATATATATATATATATATATAAAGTTCATATATGACAATTATCTTTGACACTATGTATCAGACAAAATCACAGCAATCCACAAGAACAATAATTTAAATTTTCAGCAACTACCTGATTGTGCTTAACCATATCCCAAATGAAGTGTGTTATGTCAATCAATTACAAAATATAACTAGAGAGTTAAGTGAATAGACTCTCAAAAATTAAAAAAGGTCAATGATCGTGTGCTGAGCTTCACAAAAGATTCAGTAACCAGTGACCATGTCTGCTTTTGAAACCCTGTCATGATCCAATCTCGGTTTTACGATGTCTGAGGGCTTCCAGTAGCCTGTCATCATCTCAGTAATGCGCATGTCTGAGGCTTGGTTGCCCGTTCAAAGCCTGTCATGGCCTTTAAACTCATTTTCGCATGTCTGAGGGGTTCAGTAGCACCTCATGATCTCAGTAGTACGCATGTCTGAAGGCGGGGACCCGTTCAAAGCCCGTCATGGCCAATCTCAGTACTCGAAAGCTTCCACTCATTATTTGTTCAACGAGCTCCCCTTTGAAGTAGGCTACATATGGCATCACAGAGTTAAAAACTCAACAGAATTCCCATTGAAATGAAAGTTTGTAGATGATCAATACATGTTAAATGATTGTGCCCGATTCACGTTGTGACAAAAATAAAATTATAAATTATGCATCATACAAACGCCGACTTGTTGAATGCATAATGCTGAAAGAAGAGCTTTGAATACAGGTGACGACACATCTCTCACTATAATACTCCTATAAATATCCATTCTTCGCCTCATGCAACGTTTTCATCAACACTGAAGGTATGTCATATAGTATACATCTATATATAATTGTTTTTGTCTTCAGTACATACCTACATGTATACATTAAAAACTACATTATATACCATCCTCCTGAAAATAGTAGTGGTCAGCGGTAGCGTTACCTTCATAATAAAGCATACGTGGGTTGGGGCCCATGTCCCCCTGTGAATAACGACCAAAAGAGTCTGATTTTTTTTATTAAACAGCAAATTCAGCGCGGACCAAGGGGAGCAAGAGAGAACACTAGTAAAGATATATCAAATGGGAAAAGTGCATCTTGTTTTATGTCTATAACAAAAAATATTTGAGTAACGATTTCAACTGTTGTTGTAGTTGTTGATGGGGTTTAGCGGTTTAAATTTTAAATATTAAATTGATAAGGTGGGAAAGTGTTCTTACTTTGAGTGTTAATGTGTTAGTAACTGGGATTGCGCCTCTATTATTGGAAGATTTTAGAAATGATACAGACTGGACAAAATTTAAGGGAAAAGTTTTATTATTGCACTGTGCTGTGACTAAAAACTTTTACTGGTCACTGTTCGGACCTTGAAGATGTGTTCACGAGGGAAGGGGTGCTGTTAAAAGCAAATGTTTTTTTTAAATGCAGGTCCCGATGTGTTTTTGTCGCTGCTTTTTGTTGCCTCAGCACTCAATCTTTAATGCCGACCTTGATAATTGCGCTGCTCACCTTGGGTGTCCGTGTGTGTCTGTGTGCGGTGACTGATCTGCGCCGTGTCCTCAGCCTCTCTGATGTGCTCGTTGAACTTGAATGTTTTGCAGGGGCAAATTCAACCTGATCTACCAATTGGGTTTTTTATCACCTTATTCCCGCGTTTCTCAACCTTTAAGTATTTGCGACCAGTTTTCATAGCAGTTTTAATCGCCCCCCCAAAATTTTTTGAAATGTAGATGCATATTTTATTATACCTACTTAAGTTTTATCGACATTGATCTAACTCTATACAGTATTTATTGTTCTATTATCAGAATGTAGTTTAAGTTAATTTGTTTTGTTCCAACAGATGTTTTTTTTTCACATCTTCACGCCCGTCCACAGGTTGAGAACCATTGCCTTATTCAATGGCGGGGGTTTATGGACGTCAAATGGCAATGAAGAAATGGATTAATGTAAATACGTGAGCTGCCATCCAAATTAGACATCGCATTTTTTATGGCGATGGTGATTCGAACAGATCTCTGCGATCCATCCACGTATCTCTCAAAATTATTTAGTTCAAATTGGTTGTAAAGATTTCAAATCTGATAATTTTTTTAAATTTTTGTTTAATTTGATGAGTCTTTAAGTCGGATCGAACTCGGCCTAACACTACTCAAATTTGAAAAGCAACCACCTTAGTTAGTTGAGCCATTGAGGCGTCTTTTCGTTGTAGCCTAATCGTTATTTCGTGCTCACAAAATATTGTAAAGTATTAATAAATGAAATATTTCCAATACTTGATCAAATAATAACAACTGATTTAAGGATTTCACCTTTCTTTCTCAAATGTGCTTACCTATATCATGGCAAAATACAGGGGTAAACCATTATTTTCCGTCTACTCCATTTTAATTAAGTCAAACCAAGGAAAACATTTAAGGCTATAAATGTGATCTAAGAAAAAGATGAGTTAATTCAATACTAATAAAAGGGAAAGATTATAATGATACAGTGCAAGGTAAATACTAATTGAAAGAGCCGGGAATCCATGCGTGAAGTCTTATTTTAACTCTTGCTATCGTATAGTGCATTCTGCTTTTCGGTTAGTTTTATATATATATATATATATATATATATATATATATATATATAATTATATATATATATATATATATATATATATATTTTTTGACATCAGACACTAGAAGTTGCTACAACCCTTCTCTTCGTTGTCAGTCTGTAGCAAAAAAAATAAAAAACAATAAGAGTTATAACAGACGTCATTGAATGGATCATGAGTTTGTGTAATGTTAATGAAAATGGCCAGGAGGGGGCACTAAAGAGGTGAGTGTCAAATGCTTCGAAGCTTCATACGATTTCCGAACAATTGCTTCAAACGTTTTGATGCTTCATTGAGGGTTCACTCCCCATCACTACTCACAAGTAAACGACACGAAACGCACGTCTGTCAATTTTGTTTTCGTCACTGTTGATGACGTCACATAAGATCTTGCGGTGGTGCCTGCAGATTCGCGCAAGTGCGGTCATGCATTGGTTTCACTAAGAATCCACGTCATTCAAGGCGGAAATAGAAGCCCGTTTTTGTCTTTCTTTGTGTGATATTGAAACAGGAGATTGAATCAGTTAATAACGAATCCTATACTGAGAGACAGTTACGTATTTCTGGTCTGGCCACCACTTTATGGTTGTATGGATTTTCATCCGCTATGCTTAGCTGTTTTTGGTGTCTCCGCTCCCTCCATGACTCGAGTCCCATTTCTACTTCAAGTCCGAGACACACCGACTATTAATTTCTTTCATTAACTCCTTTAGACTTTTCCCTTTCCCCTAAACGAAAGCTGGGAGGCATCAGTTTCATACATTGTAGCTTTATTTTTTATTATTCTTTCTTCTTTTAGTCCGTGGTGTTGGTGTGGTCGGCACTTGAAAACAGCGAGGAGTCATGCTTTACACTCTGATTATTAAAGAGGATAACGATCTGAACGGATTGAAGTGGAGAAAAGTCAAGTGGATGCGAGCTGAAATGAAAACAAATATAAAAGTGAGAGAAAAGTGTGGTGTTGTTATTCCCCCGGTAACCTGCCGTAGAAGTCTGTATTCAGTAGGCTATTAGTAACTGTGGAAGCTGGCGTCTATCATCATTGTGTGTGTCTATATTTTATGTTCACAGCCAGCATTGGACCTGCTTATTCCAATATGAACATCAGACATTTACTTACATTGCATGGATGAGGGAATTACATGGCTTTATTTTTCTTTAAATCTGTAGCTTATTTGAAAAAAAAAACCTATGTTAAAACTAAAGCTCAAAACCAGTAATGCCTGCTAATGAGTGTTGAGTGGTTATTACCGTCTCCAAAATTCCAGTCATCTTTTATTTTTCCACGTCACAGCCATATCCAGGCATCATCATCTGCGAGAAGCCAGAATACTGTTTTTCAGGTCGGGGATGGGCTCTTTACAGTGTACCAGACCCAAACCTGAAGGACATCTGAGGAGGCAGGGCGGCATACAGAAGGAGGATATCTGAGGAGCAACACTACTAAGCAGGTGTCCAGCACATCACGGCTACAAATCCAGCTCTTGGCTTGGGAGGCGTTCTCTGGCAGAGGGCTGAACAACATCTTTGCCGCTCTGGGCGACCCCAAAAGCAGCTCCATCACAGCCCTGCCTCTTCACAACGGGAAACATAATCATGGTGGAAGGGGAGTGCGGTGAGGAAGGGTGAACCGGGGAAAGGCTGCAGGACCCGACTGTGTGGCTGGGCCGGGTGCTGAAGGCTTCCGGATCAATGGCCGAGTCTTCACTGGTTTTCCCAACCAGCCCCTGTCCCAGGCCCTGTCCCATCCTGCCTCAAGCCCTCAATCATTGTTCTGCTGCTGAAAAAAATTCATCTCGAACAGTCTGAATGATTTCTGCCTAGTGGGACTCCACCTGTCATCATAAGTGCTTTGAGAAACTGGTGCAGAATCATATCATCATCCCCCACACTCTAATGCGGGCCTAGGCCAGGATCTCTGGAATGCCTTCACCTAGGGTTAAGGGAAAAGCCGATACCCAATAGGATTTAAAATAAAATAAGTGAGGGGTTTAAAGATGCGAAAACATAAGTATTATGACATTTATTGAATATATTTATAAAGATCCTAATGAAAGACTTACAATAGTATCAAAATTATTGTAAAATCTGTTTTTAGCGAGACAGCTGAGACAATCCCGGGTGACATGTGAGATTTAAGGATCCGTCAGAACTGATGCGTCGACAACATCTGTAGTGGTGCAACATGACACAGAGGAGAGAGCAATATCTGTGACTTGGTGTGAGCGTGATGCAATGGTGTATTATGGCATGGTTTGGGACATTTTGGAGTTTAATTGACATCACCCAATTATAAAAGGAAATCCTGAGATGAGACTTTTTCAAAGAGATAATTTCAAGTACCGCTAGGCAGAGACTTTGCCAGGGATTCTTTTCAAGTTCCACCTCCTCTCCACCATTTTCAACCACACACACGGCCCTGTCACTTCTCATTTGTGTGAGATGCTTTTGTCAGACACAGTTCCTGCTCTCTCAGCTCTTATACATTTGTTTTCCTCATTTTAAATTCCAAATTAAAGAAGACTTAATATGTCCAAATCTTATTGATGAATTTCATCCTGAAGGGTCATGAACAAAAGAAATGAGTATCTTGGGCAAACCTAGCACCGAGAAAAGATGAAGTCAAACAAATTAACTTGAGAAAAATGTCGATCGGTTACACAGCAAATTGGTTAAATGCGTATCAGTAGAATATGGTGAAACAGTTGGTGGTGGTCATGTGGAAGATGAAAACATCAACTTACAATATCACGAAGAATATCTACAACAGGTAACATTCTCCGGTCTTCCACCGGCTGAATTACTGTAGAAAGAAGGATGTAACCAGAAAGGTAATGTAGTACAAGTTCAGGGGATAGCATTAGACACCAAAGGAGATCTTGATGTGCCATTCATATTAAAATGTGAACAGTTTCCCGTTAGAATAGCTTTTGCAAAGACAATTAACAAATCACAGGGACAAGCATTGAAAAAAGTCAGTTTATTTAATAGAGAAAGAAGCGAAATTCACTCTGGGCCAGTTATACGTTGTGTTGTCCGATGTAAGTCCAAACACGGAATCAAAATTCAATGCGATATTGACAAAATTTCATTCAAAAGTTGTTTTTACTTAAGTGTTACAGTAAAACTGTAAGTTTTAAAAGTATTTGTGTTAATTTCAAATCTAAACAGAACAAAATCTATAGCATAGCGAATAATGACATTTTTTAAAGGTTTCCCTTGAACTGACCGATTTAGTTGTAAACATAGTAGTTTGCAAGCATCAGACTTGAAAAGAAGTAAACTAACTACGTATGCAGTAGCGAAGTGAAGCGCATTTGGCAGCAAGTGACAATGACACACAGAAGGTGCTCCTGAGTGACTAAAATATGTTTATATGGAAACATGTATCGTGTATTTAACAATCAAGTAGAAAGTTGAAGCTTCTGCCATGGGTGCGATGTCGGTGTTCCTCCTGATTACTTTTCCCTCGTCAGAATGTGTGATGCGACTGGCCACACTCGTCTGTGAAATGTAAAGGACTGACATGTGTATTGATGCTGTAGGATTTGCATGTGACACAGTGTCGCGGTGCAGTAGCTACAACAGTTTTTGTGTGTGTGTGTGTGTGTGTATAGTGTTGGGGGGGATGATCAACTCCCCACTCAATTTTTCTTCTGATACTAAGCTACAATGGAAAAATAAATGCTCGTTCGCAGGAGACTTTTATAAGTCTGCATCCCCTGAGTTCTCTTTGCTCACTGGGAGAAGTTAAGTATTTTATATTTTATTTTATTTTTGTAGGAGAGGATTTCTAGGTGAAAACATTTTACCCTTTGGTTGAATTTTTGTTTCCCACAAGGTTATTAGACCAGGGCTGGACTGGCCATTAGGGCATTTAGGCAATGCCGGTGGGCCATGGACTTTGGTCTGGTTATGGGTCGGCTGTTCATAAATACATTTTATGTACTGGTTCTGTTTGACAACTAGTTTCTAAACTACTAAACATTGTCTGCCCTGTACTGTGATTTATATAGTCCTATTACATCATCAAGTTGTCAGTACACAACTTTGCAGCTTAAAATTTGGTCAAAACTGGTTTTTACTGATTTCTGTTTCAATGCGCTACATTTCAGTTAACATATACATTATTGCAATTTATTTTTAGCTCATATCTAATCTAGTATTTTAAATTCTTCGGTACTAATAATTAGTTTAGATTATTTATTATGCATTTTATTGTTCTCTGGTCATCGGTCTTGAGCGATAATTAGTGTTCTTCAGCTCAGATTATTAGTATGATGAAGTAAAGTTATAAAGCACAGGATAGAAATATTTCATATTAGGAGGAACATTTATAGTTTATCGTTAAGTTGGTTGGAAATTTCAATCATGTGAGTTTATTATAACCTCGATTATAATTTATTCCATTGTCAATGAGCAGTTTGATTCTCGAGTTGAACATAATTGTTTCATACCTGTAATCATTTACTTTGCTTTAGGCGCCTAACCTCCTATATGTGTAATTATTTGGCAGTGAGATAAGTAAAGTTCTATGAACACCCTCATGACCTCGTCCTTGTATCATTGTCGTTCATTTCAGCCATTCAGCGTCTGTTGCCAAATATGGATGAAGCAACACAGAAGGAGGAGAAAAGGTTGTGCTCAGAAAGAAGATGCGGGCGGTTTGAGACCCTGTCCGCTCCTGTATTAGACATGTGGCCACAAGGGTCATTACCTGCAATTCCTCGTTCACGACTTTGTAAGAACAGGCTCGGTCTCAGTATCGTGCGAATTAAGGCACATCGCTCCTTTATTTCAAAGGGGATCCCACATACCCACCATGACTTAGCTAGCCCGGTTTTTGCTACTAATGCCCGGCTTCTCACCATGTACTCACCATCAATGGGGCAGAACGTCCAAGCTTTCTGTTCTGTGACTCTGATATATCACCATTGTCTTCCTTTAATAATACAGTTTGTAGCTGTTATGGTGTATAAAATCTGTACATTTGGTTTCCATTATATTTTGTTCAAGACAAGACAACAGATAAATTAACAAATTAAAGCAGGTTTTTCTTCCTTACACCTTCTTTTATAACACTTGTTCATAGCTTCGCTAATTTGGTTTTATAGCCTGGGAAAGGATGCTGAGCTGATACCTCAGGCTATTGATGGATGGACATCGGGAAACAAAAATTTTACTTTATAGCCTGGACAGGAAGAATTTCTATTTCTCTGGGTACATCAAAGGTTTTGTTGTGTGGGAAAACAGACAGTGAATTAATTCATCAATCATTTGGACAGCCAGCCAATCAGGTGCATGTGTTTTAAAACCCAAGGCTTGACATTTCATAATAAATATCCCTTTGGGTTTTTGGAAAGAAGAGGAAAAGTAAAAAGAAGAAGAAAGAGAAGCAAAGGGAAAAAGAGGAGCGGCGGGGGCGGCCCTAGTCGTCAGAAAGGCATCATGAACACCGTTTGCTAAATCAAAGCCCCCCTGGGACATTCATCCTTGTCATCTGTAACTTTTCGAAAGCTTTTCTAAGACTATATATTTTCAGACTTTCCTATCACTACCTATTTTCTAGTATTCTTTGTTCTTGTGGTATTATTATTTTTTTTTGTAATAAATACCATGCTGCTTTTAACTTTCAATGTTTTGTCTTAATGTCTAAGTGATTGAAGTAATAATTTAAAGATTTCTTTGGCACCTGGTGACAGCCGGATTTTGCCATTATTTCGTGCTGCGAGGTTTATATGCTGAGGTGAAAGGCGCTATACTCAACAGAAGGAAAAAATGAGAAAAAAGGTATTCTTGGCTGATGAATGGCCTATAGTCAAAGTGCTGGGGTCTTTGTATGTTTAAATGTATTCTTGTAGACCAAAAGTAATATTTGGGGCTGAAATATCACTAAAACATTGTATTGTTATTAAGCGAAAATAAGTAAGTCTCTTGAAGTGCTGAATGACAGGCTGTTATTCCTATAGCACTTGTGTGGTTTAAGTGCTAGGGTTAATCAGCGTGTGTGTGTCATTCATGGAGCACTGTTGTGGTTAGGGCTGTGTGTGTGTGTTTCATCTTAAAGTGCAACATGACCAAACCCCGATAACGAACTTGGAGAACCCTTACCTTGAGGAAACAGGTAAAGGGCAAGTGGAGGAATACCACGATAATACAGTAGCCGATATACATATTTAATATTGTTACTGTTTAGCCTGACAAATTAGTTGGCTACAGCCACCTTTTCAAAATTAACTTACTTAGGGGATCAAATTTTTAAAAAACATTGCAATGCGTTTGCAGTGTGTATTATCTGTGAATTATGGCCGGCCCGGTATGTTTAACATAATCCATATTATTATGTTTAAATATTGCAGACATATACGGGAAACAAATGACAAAGAAGAGCAGAGACCGGTTGGAGAAGATAAGATTGAACAGGGCAAAAAATCAGAAGAGAGGGGGCGAGAGAACACTGGAGGGGAAAAAGGAACAGTGAGCTTGAAAACAGAACTTACTCGATCGTTTGTGGTATAGCAGGTCCGCAGCTTCAAAAGGCCATTTTTAAAGCCATAAAACCGTGTCACTCTCTGGGGGACCTTGATTACAACTGTGGTGAGTTAATGAGGTACTTGGGTGTGTGGCGCCTGCACATGTGGCTGCGATGTTCTCAATTGCTTCATTGTCTTCCTGCTGCATTTGTTTAATGAGCCCATGGAACGGGGGGGTATATTACGTAAAACCTGAAAATCAAAGAAAGGAGAAAAAGAAGGTTAAAAGACAGAAAGGAAGTCTTAGCAGGATGATCTGGCCACCTGAAAGGAGGAAGCAGCAATGGGGCCCAGTGATGGGCGTTGGCTGTGGCGCTGTAGGGCTGGTTCACCCACTGAATACGGGTGGAGTGTGGCGAGTAAGCAGGTCCCCCTTAGGCTTCTTAGGTGTGACCCACGTGGCGCAAAGGAAGAAGGGGAAAGCCAGCCCGGACGGTCCTGACTGCGGGGTCCCGAGCGGCCAAGGCGGGGTCTGCATAAAGGAGCTCGTGGCTCTGAGTCTCTCCGGCTACGGCAATGGGTGAGCCGGGAGAAAAGAAGGAGATGGGCTGAGATCGGGAGGAGTTGGTTTGCATTTTAACCTCCAATTTTAATGGATTTTATTCTCACCTTTTTTTGGATTTTTATGGATTTATGTACTCTCTTTTTTAACACTGCACTATTGACACTTTTGTTGTTTTACTTTTAATTAAAAACACATAGACTTTTTTCCCCCATCCTTGGCATCTGCTGTGAATTGTCCTTATTTGTTTCTCATCCTGGGGCAGAACTATTGGCTGTTGGTTCCTAGATGCTCATGTTGGAAACGGCACTTGGGACCGGACCGGCATCGTCCCCGCAAGTTTAGTAAGCCCTTAAGACTTTTTTTAGCATTTTGTAAGATGGACCTTGCTTTACCTAATAGCCTGACAGCCTGAGGATGGGTGTGTTTTTTTTGTTTGTTTTTTGGTTTTTTTCCATTTTTTAAAGGGTTTTTAAAGACTTATTTTGAAACCCTGAGGGACTCGATGGATTAAGGAGAGTCAAAAGGGGGCAAAGATAATTAAGCCTGGAATTTGTAGGGGGTAATTGTCAAAAGCCATACAATCACTTTTGTTTATGCCTAAATACACAAGGCGGGGTCGTATCAAATGTTTTAATTAT
>NW_024385684.1:0-18195 GCF_016835505.1 Polypterus senegalus
TGTTGACGGAGCTGGTCCTTCCGACCCAGTCAGGTCCTTTTACCGGTCCTCTGGACGATCCCTCTCGAGGAGTCACCTGTCTGTCTCCGCCCCACGTTCGGGCGCCAGAAAACTGTGGACGAAGTTTCAAACAAATAGCAGGCAGACACCAATTCTAATAAGCAGAATCTTTTTTTTCTGACTTCTTGGTGAGCAGAGTGTCTTTTCCTTACAGAGAGAAAATGCAAGGAAGGCCCCCGACAAGGGGGGTTCAGCTGCATTTATAACAAAATGTATAGGTGGTTAGAGAGACAAAGGCATACCTTGTGAGTATGGGAATTGTTAATGGGGCGTGATAAGGGCTCGGTTTATGAAAGAAAGGGTTTAGAGATTATCAGGTATGACAATGGACCAACCCCTCATTTCCCTTCCCCACCCATAGGGGCGGTGGATATTTAATAAATCATATTTTCATAAATCATATTTTCTTATTTTGGGGTGGGGCTTAAGGTCATCAATCATATTTTGGGGCGGGGATTAAGGTTATAAATCATTCTTAATACCCCCGTGACAGTTCCTTTCTGATAGTACTACTAGTCTGTACTGTGTACTGCTTGTGGGACACAGGGAAGACGTGCGCCCACAGGTGAAGAAAATAAATAGTTGTTTTATTTTACGTGTGCCTCCATGTCCAGTCTGTCTCAGGTCAGGTGCCTATATAGCACCTTTCACATAATATTTGTTATTAATGTTTATTTTGGAATGTTTGATTATGTGCTCATGGTGTATTCATCCATCCATCCATTTTCTAACCCGCTGAATCCGAATACATGGTATGCATATTTGTTTAACCTTGTTATTGTTTTTAATTCTCAGTGTTAATCCTCAACTCATGTTATGAATGATATTCCCAAATTACTGACAGCAGATGCTCACTGTGACTGCCACCACACACAAAATGTCATGCATAATGCACAGTATTTCCATGTAGTTAAATGGGTCCCGTGCCAGATTCAGATGTCATGCAAAACGCTCCAGGGTTCTCTAGGTTCCTTGCCTATTAAAGACTGACACCTAATTTTACTATTTCTTTTCCCTTTGGCTCTTGCTGATGAAAAATATCAATAGGGTAAAAATTAACATGGGAAACAGTATTAATTATTGTCATTTTCAATAAACAGTATAGATTTTAATGTTTGTCCATTTTGAAACAAACATATCAGATTAATTTAAACATGTCATTGTGCAACCTCAAGCATGACCGGAGCTTCTTGCTTTAACTTTTGGTTGTATCTGAGCATAACAAAGATGGCCAGGTTTGCCCAAAGATGGCAGTGCCTGTGCTTTATATTCATCTTTATACAGAGACCACCTTAAAATTTGAGGTGCATATTAATATTACTTGGTTTACATATTTCCATCTACGTAATATCAGCCATTTGTTCCTATCTCTTTCAGCCACTAGCACTGCTATTCTTGTTCATGCTCTGGTTACATCTCATATTGGTTAATGTAATTCTATCTTCTCTGGTCTTTCTCATAAACTGCTTCACAAACTTCAGTTGGTTTAGAATGCTGTAGCTCGCAATATTACCAGAACCCCTTCCACAGAACACATTACTCAACTTCACTTCACATCACATTACAGCAACTTCACTGGCTCCCTGTTAAGTATCACATTGATTTTAAGGTTCTGCTTATAATTTATAAGACCATCCATAATCCGGCACCTCCTTATCTTTCTGATCTTCAAATTTCTATTCCTACCCGTATCCTTAGATCTTTCTCCTCTATTCATTTTTATTATACCTCCTGCTTGCTTGACTACCATGGGGTTTATTTAGAGCTTTCAGTCGAGGCCCCTCCCTCTGGAAATCCCCCCCAAAAAAACATAATATTGACTCTCTTCTTACCTTTATTCTTTCTTTAAAACACTTCTTTTTAAGCTGGCTTATTCTGTTTGATATATAATTTATTTGATTTATTTTATTATTGTATTTATTCTGGTTGTTATTGTACTGTAATATTTTATTAATTTTATATTGTATTTCGACAATGTATTCTGTAAGGTGTCCTTGTATGCCTTGAAAGGCACCTGTAAATAAAATTATTAATTATTATTAGAGTATATCAATGATCCAGTGTTGGGGCCCCCGGGCAGAACCTGAATGTTGTCAAAATTTTGGGCATGCCCTTTTCCTTTTAAAATTAAAAAAATAGGGGTCATGTCCAAGTTGTCATTCTGGTGGAAACCAAGTATCTCATACAGTTCTGTCAGGGCAGTGTTGGTGTCTGCTTGAGGAATATACACGCTGTGACAGTGACCAAAGTAAACTCTAGAGGAAGATAAAATGGTCTGCAATTGTCAGGTGCTCTAGGGGGAGAAGGTTGATGAAAAAAACAGTTACTTTCCCCATTGTCACAAAAAATGTTTTAACCCATTAGACATACAGTAAACCTCCACCTTTCAGTTTGCTGGACTCCTATGTTCTGTTCATATGGTAAACAGAGAGAGATTCAACAGGCCAAATCTGTTAATCCAGTATGGTCAGATTGAGCTATGATTTTGGATAAAATATGTTGCTTTCGAATGTTTTTCGGGATTTTTATTTCTATGATGTTGTCCAGCTTGTTCTCAAGTGACTGCACATCGGCTATTAGGACACTGGGCAATGGGGGCTGATGAACTGACATCCATGACCTTTTGTACACTCCTGCATGTTTCCATCTTTTTTTTTTTTATGTCTGTGTGAACAGGGCCCGGCCGTTCACCCAGGGCCAAAACCCCCAAAGCGCTAGATGGGTATTTCCCGGAAACCGGAGATCCCCACCCGCAGGGCATCATGGATGCTGGATTTTTCCCCACAGCCCTGCTGGATACCTTGGGGAACTGCGGGGAAAGGCTCAAGACTTGTATTTGCCCCTATCCCCCGGAAGAGTCCGGTCCGGGACAGGGGTGATGTATTTCCAGGAAAAAAAAGAAAGTTTTTTATCTGACCTGGAATTTACCAATCACATATGAGGGAAACATTTCCCAGGTCAAAACTATAAGGATTTGGGAAACCCCAGATGAGTGAGCTGAGCTGGGTGGCAGGGTAGCAACGCGTCTGGGAGAGAGAAGGATATTTGTTATTGTGATTTTGTTTATTATTTATGATAATTGTGGAGAGGATTGTGCTTTGTACATTATTATTATAATAAACAAACTTTCTATTTTTACCGGTCTGATGTATTGTCTGAGGTTAAAAGGGGGGGGGCCCTAATCTGTCACAGTCTTTTTTTTTTTTTTTAAGCATTTCACCAAAGCTGATGGTGAATAGAAGTTGGGGCTCCTGAAAGATCCTATGTTTAGTGTGTCGAAACCCAAATTGCAGGTGAAAAAAAATTAAATAAAATAACACAAAATAAACACACAGTCAAATAGACCCAGAGAACGTGACTGTCTAATGGAAAGCCCTTTTTTAATATATATATTTTTTGGAAAAAAAAATAGTTCAATTAATTTAATGTGTGTGCCCCACTCATCTGGTTTTGAAAGATTTAATGGTTCATCTACTGATTATCTGGTAACACTGCAATAAAAAGGCCATTTCTTAAAAACTGGAAAGTATAAAGGTCAAGGTGCTGGATTAGAAGTCTGTTTTTAAAAAATGCTACACAAAAAAAATGAGAAGGGCTAGGTTCATGAGACAGAAAGATAGAGAGGGAGGGAGAGGGCCCGGGTTAAGTCCTGATGAGAAGTGAATCATAAGACCTCCTGGTTGAGAGTTGGAATATATAGCTGGAAAAACTAGGATTTTATTGTCAATTTAAAAGGGGTAGATAGGAGGACTTGACTGCCGTAATCTTATGCAAAAGGCAGCACATAGAAGAGTGGAAGAGTTGTCTATTTGGGGGAACAGAACATCTAGGATATTCTGGGGGTAAACTTTAAGAGGTTTTTGGGACTTCATCAAAAGTGAGCGATAGTATTCAAAGACTTATCAGTAGTTGGCCAAAAGAGGGAAAAAACCCACCCCAAAACATCTTTTCCCTAACTTTTTGGGGTGTTATATAATTATTCTGGTTGCTGGTATGCAGTTTTTTTAATTTTTGGACTAATGTTATTAATCTTTATTGTTATATTATTATTTTCTAGATAAAACTGGTGATGGCATTTTGTATTTTGTTTTGGGAATGGTGTTTCCTTATTGTGACAATGTTGAAGGCTGTGTGTTTTTTTAGGATTACTATCCCAATTGCCATCACGACATGAGGTCATGTGTTTTATACAACAAAAAAAACAAATTTATTTATATGAAATTTTCATAAAAAAGGTAGCCAAATGTTTTTACATTTTAAAAGAATAAAAAAATGAAAGACATAATTATAAAAAAAAATCAACATTAACATAATGGTAAGGTTAAATCCAGGGGGAAAAAAAAACAAAAAACTCCGGGCGGGCTGGAAAAAAAATAAAATCTGTAGGGTTTCCCAGACCATGATCCCGCCCAGCCCCCTCTGGGATTCTCCCCAAAAAAAATAAAACAGTCCTTTTTTGGATTTAGGGTTCTCCCGGAAGGGTTGATGATGATGATGGCCCGTGACCTTCCTTTTAATCCGCCACTTTGGGAGCACATGAAGCTTTGGTAGGTGGAGGTGGCGCGGGGCCACCACCACAAAAACCCCGGAAAAAAGCAAAAAAGAGGTGGGGGGCAGTCCCGATTTTAGGCCACCATGAATAGTTGTTATGATAAATTGCATGGATAGGATTAAGATAAATTACTTTAAAAATGAAGTTAAAAAAAGGCCATGTTAAAGTAATGTGTTTTCGCAGTTTTTTAAATGCTTTTGTACGCCGGGAATTCCTATTGGCAGGCTTTAGAAGGTGCATAACAGCAGAAGGCCCCCACCTTTTTTTTAAGTTTTGTTCTTGGAATTCAAAGGGGAGACACTCATTTGGGGATCTAAGGTTCATTTGGAATATAAGGTGTCAAAACTTCATATATAAGATGGGCTAGATTATTTAAAAGGCTTTAAAAACAAAGCAAATTTTAAGTCAATTCTGAAACACAGGTAACCATTTTAGGACATAAAAAACTGGAGTAATTTTCTGATTTTTTTTTCTAGTTAGGATTCTACGCTGCATTCTGCACTAGTTGAAAAAGATTTATATCTTTTTGGGTAGTCCTGAAGGAGTGCGTTACAGTAATCTATAATGAAAAACAACGGAATAATTTCCCCAGCATTTTTCAGTGATAAAAAGAGGTCTAACTTTATTATTTTTTCTTAAGTGAAAAAATGCTGTCCTAATGATCTGATTAATTTTGGATTTAAAATTCAGATTACATCAACAATCCCCCCTAACTTTTTACCTCCTTTGATTTTTTAATCCTAATGTACCCAGTTTATTTCAAACCCATTGTACCCATATTCTGATCACTAAAATTTCATTTTCTCTTTATTTAACTTGAGAAAATTACTATTCATCCATTCTGAGATACTAGTCAGACATTGTGTTAGTGAATCAATAAATCGGGGTCACAGGTGCTATTGATAAGTACATGTGTGCATCAGATAGCTGTGGTAGCTCACGTTTGCCCTGAGATAATCTGCCCCTACGGGCATATAGATTGAGAATAACAGCGGCCCCAGGAAAAATTGTGGAACCCATTTTGGGATATCATGTGTGTGAGTTGTTTTTCCCAAACAACAAAATATTTTCTCCTGTGGTAGGATTAAACCAATTTAAGACACTGCCAGAGGCCACCCATTGAATAAGGGATTTCTAAGAATGTTGTGACAAGGGCCAAATGCACACCCCAATCTAAAAGGATGAGAACAGATAAATGGCCTCTGTCTGATTTCCCCCAAAAGCTTTTACTTTTTACTTGAGTGCAGTTTCTGTGCTGTGATTTGTTCAAAAACCTGACGGGGGTATCAAGAATAGCTTTTTATTTGGGTGGCTTTTGATAATGACTGCCTTCTCTAGAACTTTACTTAAAAAGGGGGCAATTAGAGATGGGTCTAAAATTTTCAAGACCCGAGGGTCAAGATTATTTTTTCTTAAGTAGGGGTTTAACACAGCAGTCTTAAGACAGTCGGGGGAAGACCCCGTATCTAGTGCGAATTTACTATGTCAAGAAATTATCAATTGACCTGATCCTTTGAAAACCTTGTTGGTATGGGTCAGGGCCGGGTGGGGGTTTTTTAATTGAGATATTTTTTTTTTGTAAATCAGGTAAATCACCTAGTAAAAGAGTTTAATTTGTTTATGGTTTGGGGGGTTTAGGGGGTCCTTAGTTTTGGGGGAGATATATATTTTACAAATATAAATTTTTTTTTGATTGAAAATACAGAAAACCCTCACAGGTTTCCTGGAAGCACTGGAGGCTTTCCCTTTGAGCTACCTGGGTTTAGTAGGTGATCAATTGTTGAAAAAAGACCGGTTCGATTGTTATTTATAATATTAGAGAAATAGCAGGCTCTCAAGGGCGGAAATTATTGTTTTCTGTTATTTTGACTTTTAATATTTCGTGGGGATAGAAAGTTTACTCTTCCTCCATTGGCCAGCTCAGGCATGTTCTTTTTAAAATAGCCCACTCTTTGGGTTTTCCAGGTATACCAATGCTAGAAGTTTTCCGTTTTTTCGGTAACAAATTCCGAGCCCCACTTCGAATTAAATTTTTCCCCCTTACTATTTACATTGTCCCCATTATAGCTGGATAAAAACGGACTGATTTTTAAAAAGTTTGTAGTTTAAAAGTGCTAATCAAAGAAGCGTTTTTAACAATATCTTCTGGTTTTTTATCTTATTTCTATTTAAAAGTGGAAAAGGGTTTGATAGACCAATATAAATGATCTGTTTTATATCAACTTTCAGTCCTTTAGTAATCATAAGTTAATGTAGACCTGCTTTATGTGTAGGTGATTTATGGTTGTCTTTCGAACAGAAGGTTCAAAAATTCTTTTACTTTTAGATCCCCTGATTATCTTTTGAAAATTAAAGCCCCAACTATTAGGAGTTTGTCATAATTATAATTAAAATTAAATTTAAAGTCAGAAATTCCCCAAAAACCCCCAGGTTATATTTAGGGTTATCCCGGTAGTTTTAAAGAACTTGAGAACCCCATGAAAAAAAACGGCGGGAATACCCAAAGGACGAACTTCCCAAAAACGGCATCTTTACTTTTTAATGGGCTCGGTAAATGTTAGCCAATCCCCCCTTTTCCCTGGGGTTTGAATGAAAAAACTGTAATCGGGCCCCAGATTATTAAAACTGGCGGCATCTGAATTCAGCCATTTTCATTTAGTGAAATAAATCATTTTTTATCATAAAAGATGTTGAAAAAAAAACATTTTGTTAATTAAAGCTCAATTTTAATGGGCCATTTTAATGTTTGGGGGGTAGAGATGAGTGCTATGCTTTATTGTTATTTAATAGGAACTAAATTATTATTTTTAAAGCCCTCTGTGTTTTGTTTTGTTTAATCTGGATCTGTTTTATATTTTTAATCATTTTTCCTCTAAAATAGTGATTTTAATTAGATTATTGGGTTTATTTTTTTTCCTGGTTTTCTTGCTTGAGATTGCTTTTACGTAAAGGGGTTGAATTTTAAAGGGAAGACTCTATTAAACATTCAATGTCCGGGCAGTTTTATTTGGAAAGGGGGTTGAGCAGAATAGATAGTCAAGAAAACTTTACCTTGATATTTTTTGGAGGCCCCGGGGGAAACTGTTGGATGCAGGCCACCCGCGAAGGGGGCCCCTTTTCCAAAAAAAATTCCCAATTGTTGATGAAGCCCATCCTTTTTTTGCAGAAACCCGTAGCCAGTTGTTAAACCCCGGGGCGACTTTACCGTGGATGCTGACGGGTGGGGGGCGAAGATTTTTGCGATTATATTATATATTATATTGGACTATCCTGATGGTGGACACTATGTTGACATCAACCCTTTGGGATCAAGGGCAATCCTTTAATCCTTAATTATCTTTGCTTTTTGGTATTGGGGAAAAGGGTATTTGACCATTGACTTTTTATATGCTCCGTATAAGTCAGGTCTTGAAACCTGGAAACTGATCATAAAATCAGACCCGCTTATATGCTTCAAAATGAAATATTTATTTATTCATTTTTACATTTTCTTGCCTCCCCCAATTCCATCTTTTTCTCAGACGATTGAATTTTTTTGCAGTAGTGCAGTTCCAATTTTTTTCCCACTACCTCAATGCGTTTAAATTTTAAAACTAGCTTATATTTTATTCTGATTGGAAACGTTCCTAGGATAAGGGATCTTTGCTAAAAATGTATGAGGGTGTGTGATACAAAAAAAAACAAATCATCAACGTTCTTGAATAGTTTGGGTATTACTGTGTGGCGTAGGCAAAATAAAAGAGAGAGAGATTAGGAGCACCCACTGATATAGCGCTTCGCACCCACATAGAAAAAAGGCAGTGTGCCCAATGTTACCCCCTAGTTACAAAAATATAACCTTGTACCAATAGGGGGCTTTTGCATTTGACTTATGGACCACATTAAAAATACCAGAAATTATGGTAAAATCAAGTCTGACTTATCCCTGGGGCATTCGGTATATAATAAATAATGCTTGGTTTAACCGTCTGCTTTTGGTATTGTCCCCCTCTGTTTAAACTATTCTTTGTATTTTTATTTCAAACAATCGTTAGTCCATCAACACCACATTTTTGGGTTTTCTTTTCTACAACTTCTTATGTAAAAGCCAACACCTTTTTTAGAATATTTTATTTTATTTTTATGTGCTTTGCATTGCTATATTATTTGTATTTTTTTTTTTAAAACAAACAAATGAAAAGTACGGTTAACAAAAAAAAGTAAAAAGAAACATTAAATTTTAAATCTTACTAGGATAGAACACATATTTACTCATTAATCATGTGCATATTCCTCATGCCGTTCAATGTAATTACTAGGAGAAGTAAAAAATAGTAATTTTTGTTGAGTATAGATGAACTAAAAAACCAAACCAAGAAAGAGTATAATTTTAATCCTTTCATTTAAAAACACATTTCAAATTTTTTCAATAGAATCCCCAAAACCTAAAAAAATTTTTTAATCCTGGGCCACCTTAAATTCCCTTTACACCCTTCAAGGTCTTTTTTTTTGTAAAATGTCTATCGCACAAGGAGCAGCCCCTCCCCCACCACTGTAGCTCAACTTTTGCAAAAGTTTTCCCCGTCAAGGCTCTTTATTCTGTAGGTGCCATTGTATAGGGAAAAAATTTTATGCTATTTGGAACATTGATTTCATGAGTGTCCTGTGTCTACAATGATCAATGTAAATGTGGGGTGACGGAAATGTGAGAACAAAGTTATCTGCCTAACCAGCATGATCTTGAAAAACTTCAGTACTCTCCTGTGCAACTTTGTGAAAACTTGACAACATTCATTTCATGTGTGTTTAGTGTCTACAATGATCGTAAATGTAGGATGACGGAAATCGAGGAAAATGTTGAACACATACCAAAAAAAGAATTTTTTTATGTTATAGTATGAAAGCCCCGCACGACAGACAGACACCGAATGCCAAAATGAACACTTTTATTGCACAGCACCACAGTATCCAGTCTCGCCCCTTTTTCTCTTACCTCCTCCCCTTCTACAAGCTTTGTTTCCCTTTCCCTTCCCAAATCTGGCTCAGCTTCTTGAGGGAGGACCCTTTTTTAATGCCGGGTGGGCTCAGGTGTCCCTGGGAAATTTTTTCTGGCAGCACTTCCTGGGTGGCAGAACTGCTGCATTCAAGGTTCCAACCATGTCCCCATGCCCCCTGGGGTAACTCCATCTTTCCCGGGGAGCTTCACAGTTCCTATCCCTCACAGGAAGGCCACCCCCCGCACCAGGGAAAATATTGGCCCCTTTTCGGGCCCTGCTTCTTTCCGGATCCCGGGGGGAAAAGTCCCGACATCTGTAAAAAGTACTAAAGACAAAATTTTTACATTCAAAATCAAAAAAACACTTTACAAAAAAGGGACATCTTTAACAAAAGGCCTTTTATTCAAAAAAATATAACCAAAAAAATAAATTGTTTAGGGTAAAAACTACCCCATGCTTTGTGGTGCAGCATTAAAAACTGCTGACTAAATCAAAAAAGGGGTTTTTGGTTCAATTTTGGGATTCCTAGTATTAACATTTTGGTATAGCTGCTCTTATTGATACTAATTAAATAAAAAAATAAATTTCATTTGGGTGGTATTCCATTTCCCGTTCACAACCCCAGGGGCCCCCGGACCCAATCCCCCCAACACAACCCCAAAGGAAAGGAAAAAAACCCAGGAGGGACACGGGGGAAACAATTTAGAATCCCAAAAAAAACCCAGTCTTTAAAAAGGCAAAACCGCCCCAGGGGGGGGCCCCTGCAAAAACATGCAGGGAAATTGGGTATGAAAGGTTTAATTTTTGGCCCGTACCCCCCGCCACCATGCCCCCTCTTGAATGTAATTTTTGGATTTAAAAAGGTTAGTGTTTTTTTGTTGTTTTTTCACCAGTTCATTTCTATTTGGGAATGTAGTTTTTTAAAAAAAACTTCTTAAAATAATGAGGATGATGCTTGTTTGGCTTAAAAAATTCAAAAAAAAAAAAATAAAAGAAATCCAAAAAGAATTTAAAAATTTTCCCCTATTGAATTTTTAAGGCTTAGGGTTCTGTTTAAAGACTTTTGGGTTTTTAATTTTTTCTTTTTTAAATGATTCTAAGTATTTCTAAAAATTTTTAAAAAGTTTTTAAAAAGTCAATTGATCAAACAGTTTGTATCTATTAGGGGGGAAAAAATGTGCTAATGAACCAATGAGCTTCCCCCAAAAACAAGACAAGTATTTGGTTTAATTATCTTTTTCCCGCACTTTTAAGCAATAAAATATCGTTGATTAAATTATTGTGTATTTTAAAATTTGAAAAATAGGAAGGATTAAGAAGATCTTATGGTAAATTCAGATTTAATTTCTTAGGGAACATTTCCAGGCAATGTTCCTCAATCCCCCAAGATAAAACAAACAGAGAATGTTTGTTCCTTTTTTCTTTTAATATTATTTGTTTTAAATTCCACAAACATTTTATAAATTTTATTTCTTACATTAATCTACATGATCAAATTTAAAGTTATTTATGAAAACTTTAAGGAAAGTTAACAAACTTTTTAGAGTTTTAATGATTGAAAATAATGATCCCAAATTTTTCTTTTTTATAGTTTCCCCGGTAGACAAAATTTTTCCTTCATTTTTAAGATTTTTTTTAAACAGAAAGAAAAAGAAACCAAATTTAGTTTTTTGGGGGTTTGTATGAAAGGGTTTCCCCGTTACTTTTAACCCTTAGAGTTTAATAATAATAATAATAATAATACATTTATTTATTTGTAGGGCCTTTCTCACTAAGGACCAACAATAAAAAAACATTAAAAAAAAAAAAAAAATTTAAAATCAGACAAGAAGTTTAAAAAAGAAAGCAGTTTAAAAAATTTGAGAAGTTTAGATTTTTAAAAAGAAAAAATTAAATTTCTATTTGGGTGGATTTCCCAAGTGGGAGGAACAAGGCTCCCCCCAAAGGGAAAAACGGTGAAGGGGAATTGGGGCAGGAAGGGGAAAAACCTAAATTGGAAAGGGGTGGCAACTGGAGGGGATGCAGAAGATATAGGGGGGAAAGGTTGTGGAAGCCAAAGGTTAACAGAAGAAATTTTAAGAATGCTGAATTAACAAGCCATGAAAATCCCAAAACGTAAATGATAGGGGGGAAAAGAGGGGTTTGGAAAATGTGGGAAATGAATTTGGGCGGTTGAAGTTTATAAAGAATTTTAAAAAGACCAAAAGAAAAGGGGTCAATAATAAAAAATAAAAAGGATGAAAAATAATTTAAAATGTTCTGGGGGGAAATAACGAAAGGAGATTTATTGAGTGGGAGAAAGAAAAATTCTTCAGGATACCCCAGACTTTTAAATGTGGGAAAAGGGGGGACAGAGGAATTTCAATAAAAAAGGAAAAATAAGTGGTGGGTTTGGGTGTTTTTTTAGGTGAAAAACGAGGGGGCCTAATTGGAAAATTTTTACCAAACTTGGAGTGTGGGAAGAAATTAGAAATTAAAAGAAAAGTAGGGGACAAATAGTTAAACTGCATCAGATAAGAAGGGTGAGAAAATAATTAAACCAGAAAAGGATAAGGGGTTGTTAAATAAATTTTTATAAAGTGCGTTTTGTACTAAAGAAGAAAAGAAGAAATAGAAGAAGAAGAAAAGAAAAATAGAAGAAGAAGATGTGAAGAAATTTGATAGATATTTTTTAACCCAAGGAAATTCCTAAACCAGAAGGGTTTTAAAAAAGAAAAATTTAAATTTTTTAAAAAATAAATGAAAAAATAAAAATAAAAAAAAATTTCATTTACTGGGGAATTGAAAATCAAATTGGGGGAGGGAAGTTCCCAAAATTTCAGTGAAAAAGAATGAAAAACTTACTGGTTACCCCCTTCCTGGAGAAATTTTTGGTGAGTATTATTAGATTAGGGATTTCTTAATGGTATTGCCCCTTTAAATGTCAATTTTTATAATACAGCCGCCTTTTGTTTTCAGGGGGGGTTTTTAAGTGCCACCCCAGACAAGGGGAAAGGGGTCAAAATTTAAAATATAAATTTACTAGTGTTGAAGGGGAACCTTTAAAAGTATAGTATTATGGGGGACAAAAAAAAAATGCAACAATTATTTTGAGAAAATGATAATGAAGGAATAATATTTTTCAAAAAATTATAAAAAAAAGGTGTTTAAAAAGGGGAAATTCAAAAAAGGGGTTTCACCAATTTTTAGTAGGGTTTTGTAGAGTTTTAAAACTGGGCAGCCAGTAAAAAAGGGGAAGGTGGATTATACACAAATAATGAGGCCAGAGGGGAAACCTTTAAAAACTTTTAATCCCGTTGACGGGGATGGCTTAGAAACGATTGTTTCTGAGAATGGGCTAAAAAAGGGGTTTGAGTGTTTGGTGTTTGTTAAAGAAGCGGGAAAACCATTTGAAAGACTGGGTGTTTTTCCGAATTTTTATTAAAAAGGCTAATTGACAAATCAGTTGAAATTTTTAAAAGGGGGAAGGAAAAATATTTGTGATATTTTTTCTGAAAAAAGCTTGGTTTCCCATTTAAAAATTGTATAAATATTAATTTAGTTTCCAAAACAGTCCAGTAATAAAAGAATGGTTTTTTCATTTTTTGAACAAAAGGTCTTTTTTCCCGTTAAAAAGGGTTTCTTTCAAAACTAATTTTGCAAAACCCGGGACGAAAGGAAAAGAAACGATCACAGTATTATTTTAAATATTTTATCTGGGTGCGTTTGGGCCCTTGTTAATGTCATTTTTTCTATAAATCTTGGTTGTTTCGTAAAAATGTCATTAAATATTCCTATGGGAACAACAGTAATTTGGAAGTTTTTTATTTCAAAAGTTTGCAATTTGTTCAAATCAGGAGGTGTTTTGGGCAATACAAAAAAAAATTAAAATTATTTTTAAATCCCCTTTTTTTAAAATTCACCTTAACGGTTTCCCGGGGTTCCAAGAGAGTCTATTGTTTAAAGGGGTTTTTGGGAATTTTTTTAAAAACATCTCATTAATTCATTTGTGGTTAATGGACACCTTTTAATCCAAAATTTTTATTTATTTCATTACTGGTGGTTTTTTTTTTTTTTTTTTGTTTTCCTTTTGGGGGGGGGGGGGGGGGGGGGGGGGGGGGGGAGGGGGGGGGGGGGGGGGGGGGGGGGGGGGGGGGGGGGGGGGGGGGGGGGGGGGGGGGGGGGGGGGGGGGCCCCCCCCCCCCCCCCCCCCCCCCCCCCCCCCCCCCCCCCCCCCCCCCCCCCCCCCCCCCCCCCCCCCCCCCCCCCCCCCCCCCCCCCCCCCCCCCCCCCCCCCCCCCCCCCCCCTGGGAAATTAAAAACCCCCAAAACCCTTTGGGTTACCATTTTTATTCCCGGAAAATTTAAAAAACAAAAAAAATTTCCCAAAATTTTCCCCAAAAGGGGGAAAAAAAAAAAAAAAATGAAAAACCCTTTTTTTAAAAAAAAAAAGGTTGCCTTAAACTTTTGCATCCCCCCTCGACATTGGAACTGTTACTGAGTGGAATCCATGCAGTCCTTCACCTTTGACTATAGAATTCCCATGCTACATCTGCACTGGCCACACAGCCCACAGCATGATGGAACCACCACCATATTTTACTGTAGGTAGCAGGTGTTTTTCTTGGAATGCTGTGTTCTTTTCCTTAATGCATAACGCCTCTTGTTATGCCCAAATAACTCAATTTTAGTTTCATCAGTCCACAGTACCTTATTCCAAAATGAAGCTGGCTTGTCCAAATTTGCTTGAGCATACCTCAAGCGCTCTGTTTGTGCTGTGGGTGGAGAAAATGCTTCTCTACATCACTCTCGCATACAGCATCTTCTTGTGTAAAGTGCCTGAATGGTTGAGCGATGCACAGTGATTCCATCTGCTGCAAGATGATGTTGTAGGTCTTTGGTGCTGGTCTGTGGGTTGACTCTGACTGTTCTCACCATTCGTCGCTTCTGTCTATCCGAAATCTTTCTTGGTCTGCCACTTCAAGCCTTAACTTGAACTGAGCCTGTGGTCTTCCATTTCCTCAATATGTTCCTAACTGTGGAAACAGACAGCTTAAATCTCTGGGACAGCTTTCTGTATCCTTCCCCTAAACCATGATGGTGAACAATCTTTGTCTTCAGGTCATTTGAGAGTTGTTTTGTGACCCCATATTGCTACTCTTCAGAGAAAATTAAAGGAGGTGGGAAACTTACAATTCACCCCTTTAAATATTCTTTCTCATTATAGGATTCACCTGTGTATGTAGGTCAGGGGTCACTGAGCTTACCAAGCCAATTTGAGTTCCAATAATTAGTTCTAAAAGTTTTGGAATCAATAAAATGACAACGGTGCCCAAATTTATGCACCTGCCTAATTTTGTTTGTTATTGCACACTTTCTGTAAATCCAATAAACTTCATTTCATTTCTCAAATATCACTGTGTGTGTCTCCTATATGATATATTTAACTGACATTTTTTATCGTAACAAACAACGATTTATACAGGAAAATAATGACTATTAACAAGGTTGCCCAAACTTTTGCATCCCACTTTATATATATATATACAGTGCATGTACACAGTGACATTTTTTTGAAATCTTACTTGCCAGTATTTTTCCCTACATAGGACTGCAAGACTACCTCAAAGGGATGGCAGAGGTTCCATTTTCATATCTCAACAGGTGCAAGCTAATTGAACCATAGTCACAGAAAATAAAGGGATTTACAGAGTGCCATTATAGAAGTCAACAATGTCTTTTAAAACATCCAATCTGTTAGTATCTCAATTATCGACAGGGTGCTGAAATGACACTAGATGAGCATGAAACACCTGTACCATGTACCATTTAAAAGGTATGGTGACACAGTGAAGGGCCTACTGTACAGGTAAACAATGTGTGTGCATACATTAACTGTGCTTTACAGTAAAGAGTATATCACTGTATACTGATATATGGTACAGTAAGCGTGACCTGTACACATATTTGCTGCGGCCATAGAAAAGAATATGCAATATGTATACATTTAATGTAACTGAATCTTTCCTAAATTAAAAATATATGTAATTTATTTCTTTTTGTTCTGGGATATAGCAAATAATGGAACTAGAATCAATTGAACCACCTCACAACTTCATGTACCTGGACAAGGCTGGCTTAAACTTAACCAAAGACAGAAGGCATGCTCCATATGTTATCCGCCACAGAGCCACTGTCTTTGTACCAGGCCAACAGGGATGGAACTTCACTACGCGTATTGATATTTCAGTGCATAGTGTCCTAACTCTATCGGAGATGGCTGGGGTGGCGACCCAGCCGGGAAGCCCAGGAGGACCGGAGGAAGGCTTGTGCCTTCCCCAGACAATGTGGGGGCGACCACCCTGGTTGCTTTGGGGACCCTGTAGGGGCCCGTGGTCACCGCCAGGGAGCGCCCTAGTGCCTTTGGAGCCCTGGACCTCAGCACTTCCGCCACACCCGGAAATGCTGGGGAGAAGAGGACCAGGGAACCCCCGGAGTGCTTCTGGGTGCACAGCCGGCACTTCCGCCACACAGGGGAGTGTCAGTGGAGGAGTGTCGGGAAGTGCCTGAAGCCCTTCCAGGCATGTATATGAGGCGCCTCCTCCATTCGATGGCTGGAGTCAGGCGGAAGAAGGACGAAGTCTTGGAAGAGAGGAGTGGAGGCAGCCAGAAGAGAAAGGCATTGTGAGAAGACCTGGACTTAAGGGGTGATTGGTGCTGCGGCACTGGGTTTGTGCACTTTATTAACTGTAAATAATTGTAAATAAATGTGTGGTGGTGCAAAACATCAATCTACCTGTCTGTGTCTGGGCTGTTCTCCACAACTCATATTCCCATACATTATTGGGCCATACAACACACAGCATCTCCTCACTTTCTTAAACATCCTTTACAGAGATCTCAAACCAGATGATATATATTTATGAGATTATATTTTCATACTCTGAGACCTGGCTGTCTATTTTGAAAAGTTTGTATGCTTTTGTATGCTATGTGCTTTGTTAAAGTGCTTCGTTCAGGTAGTTACAAATAGCCTATAATGTGCGATAGTCTGTCTAACTACCATAAAATAGAATTTTTTATATTGCCATGTTTCTATCGGTATGAACTGGGGATGAAAAGGGGTGACACAGATTAAAACGTGCAGGGTTAATTAACAGGTTGAGCTGTGCATGCATGCACACGTGCGTGTGTGTAGACGAGTTTGTGTGTGTGTATGCGTGCGCGCGTGTGGCTTGCTTGTTTAAAGAGCTCTTGCATTTTGTTTGATTCGCTGCAAATGTTGGAAGGGGAAATGTTATTTTAAAGAGTGTATGCATTTTGTTTGAGCCACTGCAAGCGTTGGAAGAGGAATTGTTATTTTAAAGAAGGTATGCATTTTGTTTTGTAGACGATAACCCTTTACAATGTGAAACAGTTTCTCAAAGGGATTTCACTGATTTGTACAATCGCAGTAAGTGTCATTTTCAGTTTATCAAAGAAATGTAGGGTAACATACGTAGCTCCAGATTTTGTGAAAAGTGGTGTTTAACTGATAAGGTCATACTTTTATTTCCAGGGTTCAGAAAATCTAGCACTCTACCAAAACTGGCAGACCCTACAAACACCTCTGTCCTCTGATAGCCGCGTTCAGCATTCTCCTGTGCCCTCTGAGTGCAGCGGTCAGCATTCTCCTGCTCCCTCTGAGAGCAGCGGTCAGCATTCTCCTGCTCCCTCTGAGAGCAGCGGTCGGCATTCTCCTCCACCCTCTGAGAGCAGTTTTGGTTAGAATCTCCTGTAGGCTCCTCCGCAATCAGCGATGCCTTCTAATTCTAGCCGGTGTTCAGCCCCCGGGCGGTCCCCTTTACCAGCAATGCCTCACTCTGACCGCGGATCTCAGCGTATAAATCGTTATTCAACCTGATATTCCCTTTGGCCTGACCATGAGCTGAGATGCAGAGAAAGACTGGATCAGTTGGGTGACGTTCTTAGCTGGGTATTGGATCAATTTGTAGAATTAGTGTCTCCTGGGTACAATTACGTACCTGAAATGAGTTTACATTTGATGCATCTGTATGCTTTTTCCAGGGTTCTACCCCGAAATTAAAGGATAGTTTTTTACATTCCTTTTTTTTTCATTACAATAACATTGACAGCAAATTATTATTATATTCTGTGCTAATAACTGTAACCTTTGCTTAAATTTAGGTCATGCCTGAAAACAGGTCTAGCGGCAGCGGCAATGACCACGGCAGCGGCAGCGGCAGTGATACAAACAGTGAACGTGAACATCCTGGAGGGCGCAAATGTAGGAAAAGACCATCCAGTGAAAAACTAAGACTATTAAAAGAGATATCTGCTAACCTTGAATATTCTAAAAGCCCCCTAAAATCCCCACCCCTCTCGATCTCCTCAAATTGTTCAATCACCAACCCCAGTGACACATCCGATCAGCAATTTTGACCTCATTAATAATTTGCTCCAGGTTCTAAATTTTGATGAAATAGCCGTAGTTAACACTCTGCTGGAGTTTTGAAGAGTACCTCTTCTGAGGTCAGAATGTCTTCAGGCCCTTCACAACAACCAAATGCCTAGACACAATGAAATCAACCCCAGGATCAGGCCCTCTGCCAGGACATAGACATTATC
>NW_024385685.1:0-20527 GCF_016835505.1 Polypterus senegalus
TGAGTTGAAGTGAGACAGTCATTGGAGTAGTTGTTTGGTTTGAAACAGATGCACTAAAAGACAGGAGGCAGAGCTGGAAGTGGCAGAGTTGAAGATGCTATACAAGGGTAGACAGGATTATAAATGAGTATATTGGAGGGACAACACAGGGATGACAGTCTGGTGACAAAGTGAGAGTGGCAGTAAACTACTTTGGAAGACTCATTGAGTGTCTGAACTTAAGAAAATGTCACCAAGCTGAGCTAATTGGAAAAAAAATTAACTAACAGTCCAGTATGAAATATTGAAAGCAAATTAAACTGAATATATCAAAGCACCCGTCCGTGCCTCCACCCCTCCTTGAACCGTCCACCTTATCGGTGGTGGAGGGGTTTTGTGTCCCAATGATCCTAGGAGTTTATGTTGTCAGGGCTTAATGCCCCTGGTAGGACCACCCAAGGCAAACTGGTCCTAGGTGAGGGATGAGACAAAGAGCTGTTCAACAAACCTCCGATGAAGAATAAAAACCTTGGACGACGCTTTCCCTTGCCCGACGCTGGTCACCGGGGCCCTCTGGAGCCAGGCCTGAGGGGCTGATGGTGAGCGCCAGGCCGGGCCTGCACCCATGGGGCTCGGCCGGGCACAGCCCTGAAGAGGTAACGGGTCCTCCTCCCCATGGGCTCACCACCTCATGGGAGGGGCCAAGGAGGTTGGGTGCAGTGTGAGTTGGGTGGTGGTGGCGGGACCTTGGCGGTCTGATCCTCGGCTACAGAAACTGGCTCTTGGGACGGAATGTCACCTCTCTGAAGGGGAAGGAGCCTGAGCTGCGCGCTGAGGTCAAGAGGTTCCGCTAGATATAGTCGGACTCACCGACGCACAGCTTGGACTCTGGAACCAATCTCCTTGAGAGGGGCTGGACTCTCTACCACTCTGGAGTTGCCTGGTGAGAGGCACCGTGCAGGTGTGGGCATACTTATTGCCCCCACTTGGAGCCTGTGCATTGGGGTTTACCCCGTGGACTAGAGGGTGGCCTCCCTCCGCCGGGTGGGGGAAGGGTCCTGACTGTTGTTTGTGCGTATGCACTCAACAGCAGTTTGGAGTATCCACCCTTTTTGGAGTCTCTGGAGGGGGTGCTAGAGGGCATACCTTCTGGGGATTCCCTCTTTGCTGGGAGACTTCAATGCTCACGCGGGCAATGACAGTGAGACCTGGAAGGGCGTGATTGGGAGGAATGGCCTCCCGATCTGAACTCAGCGAGTTTTGTTATTGACTTCTGTGCTCGCCACGGATTGTCCATAACAAACACCATGTTCAAGCATAAGGGTGTTCATATGTGCACTTGGCACCAGGACACCCTAGGCCTCAGGTCGATGATCGACTTTGTGGTGGTGGTCGGACTTGGCGGCCATATGTCTTGGACACTCGGGTGAAGAGAGGCGAGCTGTCAACTGATCACCACCTGGTGCGGTGAGTTGGCTTGATGGTGGGGGAAGATGCCGGTCAGACCTGGTAGGCCCAAACGTGTTGTGAGGGTCTGCTGGGAACGGCTGGCAGAGTCCCCTGTCAGAAGTAGCTTCAACTCCCACCTCCGCAGAACTTCAACCACGTCCCGAGGGAGGTGGGGGACATTGAGTCCGAATGGGCCATGTTCCGCGGCTCTATTGTTGAGGCGGCTGACCGGAGCTGTGGCCGCAAGGTGGTCGGTGCCTCGTCGGCGGCAATCCCTCAACCCGCTGGGGACACCGCGTGAGGGGCGCCGCTAAGCTGAAGAAGGAGTCCTATAGGACTTTTTGTCCTGTGGGTCTCTGGAGGCAGCTGATAGGTACCGCAGGCCAAGCGAACGCTGCTCGGTTGTTGAGGCGAGGCATGGGACGAGTTTGGAGAGGCCATGGAGAACCACTCTCGGACGGCTTCGAGGAGATTCTGGTCCACCGTCCGCCGCCTCAGGAGGGGAAGCAGTGCAGTGTCAACACCGTGATATGGTGGGGATGGTGCGCTGCTGACCTCACTGACGCTAGGGTCGGTGGGAGAGTACTTCAAGACCCTCCTCAATCCCACTAACATGCCTTCCACGAGGAAGCAGAGCCTGGGGACTCTGAGGTGGGCTCTCCCATCTCTGGGACTGAAGTCACCGAGGTGGTCAAAAAACTCCTTGGTGGCAGGGCCCCGGGGGTGGATGAGATACGCCCGGAGTTCCTTAAGGCTCTGGATGTTGTAGGACTGTCTTGGTTGACACGTCTGCAACATCGCATGGACATCGGGACAGTGCCTCTGGATTGGCAGACCGGGGTGGTGGTCCCCCTCTTTAAAAAGGGGGACCGGAGGGTGTGTTCCAACTATAGAGGGATCACACCTCAGCCTCCCTGGAAAAGTCTATTCGGGGGTTCTGGAGAGGAGGGTCCGCCGGATAGCTCAACCTCGGATTCAGGAGGAACAGTGTGGTTTTCGTCCTGGTCGCGAACAGTGGACCAGCTCTTCACCCTTAGCAGAGTCCTGAGGGTGCATGGGAGTTTCCTGACCGGTCTACATGTGTTTTGTGGACTTGGAAAAAGCATTCAATCGCGGTCCCTCGGGAATCCTGTGGGGGTGCTCCGGGAGTATGGGGTACCGGACCCCTGATAAGAGCTGTTCGGTCTCTGTACAACCGTGTCAGAGCTTGGTCCGCATTGCCGCAGTAAGTCGAGCCCGCTTCCAGTGAGAGTTGGACTCGCCAGGGCTGCCCTTTGTCACCTATTCTGTTCATAACTTTTATGGACAGAATTTCTAGGCACAGCCAGGGGGTTGAAGGGGGCTGGTTTGGTGGACTCAGGATTGGGTCACTGCTTTTGCAGATGATGTTGTCCTGTTTGCTTCATCAGGCCGTGATCTTCAGCTCTCTGGATCGGTTCGCAGCTGAGTGTGAAGCGGCTGGGATGAGAATCAGCACCTCCAAATCCGAGCATGGTCCTCAGCCGGAAAAGGGTGGAGTGCCCTCTCAGGGTTGGGGGAGAGATCCTGCCCCAAGTGGAGGAGTTCAAGTATCTCAGGGTCTTGTTCACGAAAGTGAGGGAAGAATGGAGCGAGATCGGCATGGATCGGCGCGGCATCCGCAGTGATGCGGGCTCTGCATCGGTCTGTCGGTGAAAAGGAGCTGAGCCGTAAGGCAAAGCTCCTCAATTTACCAGTCGATTCACGCCCTACCCTCACCTATGGTCATGAGCTATGGGTAGTGACCGAAAGAACGAGATCGCTAATACAAGCGCTGAAATGAGTTTCCTCCGCAGGGTGTCTGGGCTTTCCCTTAAAGATAGGGTGAGAAGCTCAGTCATCCGGGAGGGGCTCAGAGTAGAGCCTGCTGCTCCTCCGCATCGAGAGGAGTCAGATGAGGTGGCTCGGGCATCTGATCAGGATGCCTCCTGGACGCCTCCCTGGTGAGGTGTTCTGGGCACGTCCAACCGGGAGGAGGTCCCGGGAAGACCCAGGACACGCTGGAGGGACTATGTCTCCGGCTGGCCTGGGAACGCCTTTGGGATTCTCCCGAAGAGCTGGAAGAAGTGGCCGGGAGAGGGAAGTCTGGGCCCTCTGCTTGTTGCTGCCTCTCCACACCTCGGATAAGCGGAAGAGGATGGATGGATGGATGGATATATCAAAGCAGTCCAGCGTGAGAGGCAGTCCTATTACTGCAAAACTCTGTATAAAATCCAACGCCTGTCTGCCCATCTGTCTGTCAGCTTTTTGTGAGAGAAACACTTAACGGATTTTTTTTCTATAATTTGCTTGAACATTCTGATTGATTTTGCAACTTCTGTCATCACACTAAATATCATAGTTTGCTTGTGGTACAGATTTATTTATGCTTCTGGAGAGAGCAAGAGCCGGCTGAGGGATTGGGTGGGGCTCTTCTCACTCAAGTGCCTGCTATGGGGCATGCTCCTTACCTCCACTTAGATAGCAAATGAGAGAACTACTTAACAGATTTAGATTGGGTTTTTTTCTATAATTTGTTGAACATTCTGGTTGATTTTGCGACTTCTCTCAACATGCTAAGAATCATAGTTTGCTAGCAGGAGTAATATATTAGTGCTAATCCGAGATAGAGGTTGCAGGCTAGAGGGAGGGGAAGCATGACGTCAGGAGTGGGGAGCTGGGAAGGGGCCTCCTCACTCACGCACCAGCCTCCGCTCAAGTCGATGTACCTCAGCATTTTGGAGTGTGCCTTGCCCGCTTAGCCAGTGATACCTGTTTGTTCATTGATTTTAAAAAATGGTCCTGTTTCACTATTACGCAGGCAGAGCCGTGGGGATGGCTAGTAAATGATAATGCTGGAAATCCAAGAGTTTTATTTTTTATTTTAAGTATTGATAATCTACCAAACTCAGCTCATTTAACGGAATGTCCACTGAAAACATCTAATGAAGCTTTGTGAGGCTTTTGCAGAATGCTTTACAAAATAAACAGTATTCGATATAATATAATACATCCCTTTAAAGTTAATCCTGTTGAACCCTATCATGCCCCTTTTAGGGAATTAAATTTCATTTACTCAAATAGGTTTACCTGAACTCCATAACATAGTTTCTCACCTAAAACCCTCCACTTGTACCCTTGATCAATCCCAACAGGCTTGTGCTAATTGATGGTGTACTTTACATAGTGAACTCATCATTAGATACCGAGGTTGTCAAAAGACTGCAGTCGTCAAAACACTACTAAAGAAACATAAGATCATAAGGCCTTGACAACTTTAGACCTATTTCCAACTTACATATTTAAAATTTAATTGTAGAAAAAAAAAAAACAGTTTTTCACCAGTTAAATGATTGCTGGAACAAACGTTCTATTCTTATTAAATTTCAGTCAGGTTTTAAATTGAATCATAGTACAGAAACAGCACTGTTTAAAGTACCAAATGACAAAGGTTACAGATCTGTTCTTGTTCTCTTAAATCTTCTAGCATTGTTATACCATGGAAGACCCAAAGAGTGTCTGATTTAAAGAGAACATGCCGCAGAGCTGGCGTAAATGGAGGAAGACTAAACTTACTATCCACTATGAAATATTAAAAGTTAAAATAACAGAATACAATAACACTGTCCGTCTTCAGAGGCGCTGCTATTTCTCTAAGATTATAAATAACAATGCTAGTAATCCCAGAGTCTTATTTTCTACAATTGACGCCTACTAAACCCAGGTAACTCAAAGGAATGCCTCCTAAGTACTTCCAGTAAAACCTGTGAGGCTCTGCTGTATTTTTCAATCAAAAATTAATGATATTAGAAATAACATAGTATATCCCTCCAACACTAAGGATCCTCCTAAACCCCAGCATTCTGTTATAAACAAATTAAACTCTTTCACTAGGATAGATTTACCCGATTTACAAAAAATAATATCTCAATTAAAACCCTCCACCTGCGTCCTTGACCCAATACCAACAAGGTTTTTCAAAGAAGTATCGGGCGTGCTAATTGATAATGTTCTTGACATAGTAAATTCGTCATTAGATACGGGGGTCTTCCCAGACTGTCTTAAGACTGCTGTAGTTAAACCCCTTCTTAGAAACATAATCGTGACTCCTCAGCTCTTGAAAATTTTAGATCCATCCGGGGCCGGCTCTACGTTGGGGCAAGAGGGGCAATGCCCCTTAAATCAAACTTTTAGAGGTTGAGAAAGAAAATAATAGATTACCCACAAACTGAATATGGACAAGATTTACTACAGTAGCTGAAAAATCCACTGGAAAAGGCACAAATGAGATGATAGGTTTCACCTCTTGTTCGCTCTTTCCCTTTGTGGTTTGTATGTGCGAAGTTCACACAGTACTCCGTAGAGATCCCCCACTCACCCTCCCCCCAGCTAAACATCCAATCACTGTTAGTATGCAAATGACCCGGTGTCAGGTTTCTCAGTAGGCAGGGCAGAGCGAAATGAGCTCGTCAACTGCAGGAGGCTTTGAGGAAGCAGCAAATCTCGTGACAATAAAAAACTAAAAAATGCATCTACATTTGTACAGTCAATGGGGGACTAGTCCATTGTTCATCTCACAGTTTCAGTCTGGTAGAGAAGTGTTTCTTTCTTGATCCCATAGCACCAACTGTGAGCCTGTCTGTCTGTTAGACCCCGACACAAAGCCCCGTTCCAGCTTTCAACTCTGCACTCAACAGTTTTCTCCTTTCATATACTGATGTAATCACAGCGATTTTAGTAAAGCTTATTTATTCACTTTCCTCCCAGCTTCCAGCAGCTCACAAAGGAAAGTTAATGCTGTGAGATGCATCCTTTTTTCCAAGCTTTTAAAAAGTGTGGCGCTGCTCCTGGCTGTACCAATAGCAGTAGCAATGATGCTGCTTCTGGTACATCAGAGACAGCAGCTAGCATGTCTACTCCTGTGGCATCAACAGGCACTGCTTCTCCTGTACCTCTGCCAACAATTGCTGCCCCAAAGCAACCCACTCAGCTACCCAGTGACTTAAATGGCATTACTCCATCCCAGCCAATACTGGCTAGTTACCCCAAACGTGTATTTGGTGGTACAACAGATCATTCAATCCTGCCTGGTACCGCACACAACCATGGCTGGAGTACTCTGTTGTGTGGGGCGATGCTTCTGTTCCCCTGTCGGAAATATGGCAGCACTGTTAATAGAGGGATGTAGTTTTTACCTTAACTGGTTTTAACAACTGGAAAGCAGCACTTGATCGAGACAACGGGCTACAGAGGCATGTGTCCAGCCACAGCCATGTGCATGCTTCAACCATCTGGACTGAGTATAAAAGCAAGAGGCCAGAGGGAGACTGTGGATTCAATGTTGGTTGGTAAAACACAACTTGAATAAAACCATTACTATGTCAAGAGTATTGGTAGTGCTATAAGGTTTCTCTGTTTAAATGAGTTGGGGGTCAGTGGGACTGCAAAAACCTTGAGACATGATGCAGCGGGTAATGATGATGACATTGCTTCAGGTATTTTTCTAAAACTGATGGAATATACCTTAGAGAAGGATGAGAAGCTAGAAAGCATTGCTAAGGGTATCCCAAAAAATGCAAAATGCACATCTAAGGATATCCAAAATGAAATTATCCAAACACTGGCTGACATGGTGCTTGGAGAGGTCAGGAAAAAATATGAAAGTGCTGATTCTACAGAGTTTTGCCTCAGAAGTGATGGGACCAGAGATAGGTGCAATGTGAAAACGGTTTGTCAGAAATTCCATGCCAGAGGAGCATCTTATTGGGTTGCTTGACTTGTAACAACTTGATGCAGAGTACATCACCTCTGAGATCCTATTACACCTTTGTGATGCTGGCTACAGTGCTGACAGTATACTTAACCAGTGTTATGATGGGGCTTCTGTGATGAGTGGGGTTAGAGGTGGTGTACAAGCTCTGCTCCAAAAGAGTCTTGACAGATATGTCCCATACATCCACTGCTACAACCACCAACTGCACTTAGTGCAGTTGTGCATGCCATGCAGAGTGAGCCGTGTGCAAAAAAATTTTTTAGCCTATCGAGTTCACTCTACAACTTTTTTCACCACCACTATGTGCTCAATAAACATGATGCACCTTGTCTAAAAAGGCTGCTTGAGATCAGATGGACAAGCCACTATGAGGTGACAAGGTGCACTGTGGACAATCAAGAACAAATCCTTAGTATCCCTATCTGAGATGACAGAGGATGATGATGCTGCAGCTGACCTGTGTACCGAGGCATCAGGCCTGCTATGCCAAATTAAGAGGCATCACTCCTTTGAGATTGGAAAGTTCCCAGTGCGGGTGCTTGGTGTCTTGAAACCAGCAAATGCTATTCTACAGTCTCAGTCAGTTGATCTGTGCAGTGCTTCTGAGGTTGTTAGTGCAGCACTGGGCTCTTTAAAAAACATCTGTGAGGATGACTGTTGGGGAGTGTCATCTCCTGCTGAGGATGAGTCACATCCAATAAAGAGAAGGAGAACAATGAGCAAACACCTGGGTCAAAGTGTTGTGCTCTCAACTTTGGGCCATACAGCCTCTGGTGACCCTACCATTTCCCCCCATCAGTCTCTGAAAAGATCCCTGGCTCAAAATACTTGACAGGGCCATTTCAGAAATGGAAACTAGATTTTCACACAAGAAGATTGACCTGATGAGAGCCATATCTAGTCTTGCACCCAAATCTAGCGCATTTCTAGATCCCATCCTGTTGCACACTCTGGCTGTGATGGCTGGCACTGTAGCAGATGTTGTAAGTCTGAAAAATGAAGTTCTTTTGGGAAAACAGATGCTGCTCAAAATTTTTCAAAGGAAACAGACCTGTCCACTGTGTGTAAACTCCTGCAGGAGTACAAGGAAGCCTTTCCTGAGCTGCATAAATTGTATGTAACAGCCCTGGTAATTGGTGTGTCTTCAGCATCGTGTGAGAGTTCCTTCTCCACTTTGTCACGGGTCCTAACCCCCTATCGTCACACCATGTTACATAAAAGAAAGAGGAATTTGGTGATCTTGGCCCATGAGAAGTCAATAGCAAATAACTTGAATATGGATGAATTTGTAAGAATGTTTGCAAAGGGAAACAGGAGACTGTTATTGTAGAGTGGGTTGAGGAGAAAGGAGAGTGGAGCTGTAGAGTTACAAACAGAGAGTTCAGTGGCTTACAAAACAAACAACCTGAAAACAAGACAAAAAGACAAAAAAAGAAGAAAAAAGTTAAAATGTACTGTTCTAAATCTGTTGTGTTCTATAAATTAGTTTGAGAACTGTAGGAAAAGACATGGTGAGTTGGTTTTTTTTTTAACCATTTTGGTTAAAAATTGGTTTGAAACCTACCTGACAGGGAGAAAATTCTTTGTTAGTTGTGGGAATTACAACTCGAAGACACATGATATCCTATATGGTGTTCCACAAGGCTCTATCCTGGGTCCGCTGTTATTCTCAATCTACATGCTTTCGTTAGGTCAGATTATCTCAGGGCACAACGTGAGTTACCACAGCTATGCTGATGACACCGACTCTCTTGATTCACTAACACAATGTCTGACTTGTATCTCAGAATGGATGAATAGTAACTTTCTCAAGTTAAATAAAGAGAAAACTGAAATCTTAGTGATTGGCAATAATGGATACAATGAAGCTATTAGAAATAAACTGGATACATTAAGATTAAAAGTCAAGACGGAGGTAAAAAGCTTAGGGGTAATTGTTTACTGTAGTGTGAATTTTAAATCGCATATTAATCAGATCACTAGGACAGCATTTTTTCACCTAAGAAACATAGCAAAAGTTAGACCTCTTATATCTTTGAAAGATGCTGAGAAATTACTTCACGCATTTGTTTTCAGTCGACTAGATTACTGTAACGCACTCCTCTCAGGACTACCCAAAAAAGACATAAATTGTTTGCAACGAGTGCAGAATGTAGCTGCTAGAATCCTAACTAGGAAAAGAAAATCCGAACACATTTCTCCAGTTTTGATGTCACTACACCGGTTACCTGTGTCATTCTGCTTATGGTTTATAAAGCCTTAAATAATCTCGCCCCATCTTATATATCGGAATGTCTGACACCTTATATTCCAAATCGTAACCTTAGATCCTCAAATGAGTGTCTCCTTAGAATCCCAAGAACAAAACTTAAAAGAAGTGGTGAGGCGTTTGGCCTTCTGCTGTTATGCACCTAAAATCTGGAATAGCCTGCCAATAGGAATTCGCCAGGCTAGTACAGTAGAGCACTTAAAACACTGCTGAAAACACATTATTTTAACATGGCCTTTTTATAACTTCAATTTAACTTAATTTAACTTAATCCTGATACTCTGTATGTTCAATTCATCATAACTATTCATGGTGGATCTAAAATCTGCACTGACCCCTACTCTCTCTTCTGTTTCTTTTTCCGGTTTCTTTGTGGTGATGGCCTGCGCCACTTCCACCTACTCAAAGCTTCATGATGCTCCAACAATGATGGATGGATTAAAAGGCAGAAGTCTACGTGACCATCATCATCAAGTCCTTCCGTGAGAACCCTAAATCCAAAGAGGACTGTTTCATTTATGTTAGGTAGAATGCCCACAGGGGACTGGGCAGTCTAATGGTCTGGAATCCCTACAGATTTTATTTTTTCTCCAGCCGTCTGGAGTTTTTTGTTTTTCTGTCCCCCCTGGCCATTGGACCTTACTCTTATTCTATGTTAATTAATGTTGACTTATTTTGTTTTCTTATTGTGTCTTTTATTTTTCTATTCTTTATTATGTAAAGCACTTTGAGCTACTGTTTGTATGAAAATGAGCTATATAAATAAATGTTGGTTGTTGTTGTTGAGTACAACATGTGACACCTTAGACCATAATGTCCTTATAAATCACCTTAGTCAATGGGTGGGTCTCTCTAGCAGCATCTTAAAATAATTTAAGTCTCATTTAACAGGTATAAAATTGTGTGTTAGCTGCGATTGTTACATAGTTCAGAGATCTATGGTATTGTATACAGCATACCACAAGGATCTATTCTGGGCCCACTGCTTTTTCAATTTATATGCTATACCATTAGGCCTGATTATACTAGAACACAAGGTTATGCAGATGACACACAGCTTCACTTATCTATAGCACCTAATGTATTACTGAATGAATAAACAGTTAACAGTAAAGCTAAATAAATAAATAAATAAATAAATAAATAAAATCTTACTGGTTGGCAAAATGGATATAGTGATTGTCTTTGAAAAAATGTGATCCTTTTGCATTAAAAGTCAAGGCAGAGGTAAGAATTTAGGGGTAATCATAGACTCCAACCTAAACTTTAAACCACACATTAATCAGATTACTATGGTTGTATATTTCCAATTAAAGAATATTGCAAAAGTTACACCTCTTAAAACATCGCAAGCTTGGGAGAAATTAATTCAAACTTTTGTTTTTATTTGACTAGATTATATGGAAAATAAAATTAGTATATTCATGTATTAGCATAAATAAATATAGAAAAATATAAGCATTAACCTTAGTACAAATATTAATGAAAGTTAGGCCTGCTAAACAAATGGTTAAATAAAGGCACTTGCCATATTTCTTTTTTAATTTAAGTTTAGCTCTAGCTACCAGTATAACCTAGCAAGAGGACCCAGGAAGAGAGGATGATGAGATAATGACAGCTCAAAGATAGAAGAAGAGAAAACACCTGTTGGTTCTTAGCCGACCTAAAAATAAGCGAAGCAGAAAAATAAAGATAGGCCTAATTGACAGAAAATAAGAAATATTGGTGGTTCTAATAAAAGTTAATTAGACCAGCTGCAGAAAAAGGAGTCAAGAAAGGCAGCGATGAGCTGATTCGAGCGAGGTCAGAATAATAAGAAATCATTATATAAACTGTGATTTTTGAACTGTTCAAGGGCTCAGCCTGATTTGGCCGAATTGGGTTGAGTCTGCTAATTGTTTTATTGCAATAAAGCTAATTACTCTATTTGCCCATCCTCTTGACTCCTAGAGCCTTCATTCCAGGTGAAAACCCATTTGGTGCGTCTTTTGCTCCGACGATTTCGCTTCATCAGATTCTGGCGACCCCGACGCGACAAAGAAAAAGGCAGTTGCGACATCCAGCGGCGGGACAGTGCTCTGCGAAACAAACACAGATGGTGATCACCTAAAAAGGTAAGCAATATTTCGCTAAAATTTATTTGTGTGAAGTTTCAAAAGAACGCCCGCCCTCCAATAGAGACAGTGGCAGAAAGCCTCTCTAAAAGAACAAGGTAGGACTAGAAGATGGGCACACAAACTTAAACTGAATGTGTGAAGGCTGTAGAGCTGATGTAAATGTGATCGTACGAATGTTATGTGCAGTAAATAATGGGAATTTGAATTTAAAGGTTTTTTGAATTGGTTAAAAGCTACGATCCAGGGGACAGATGACCGAGGGCTGCACGAGTAACGGGTATACTGAAAGCCTATCAAATACTGAGGTTACCGTTACGATGGCAAACCGTGTATAGATAGGTGTGGAATTCCTGAACTATAACCTCTTACTGTGGCTGTAAAATGTTCTCCAGTGTAGCGTGAGCGGGAATGCATAGAAAGAGGCAATATATCGCCGGCCACCTGCAAGCCACTTCGAGAGAGAACCAGTCTGAGGGAAAAAGTGCGCTGGCAAGCCCCTTCCGACTGTGCCCCAGTATAAAGAGTTAGTTTCAGGTGTGACTGGAGACCTATCGTTACCTCCCCGGATTAGAGATGGGGGTCGGCTGTGGGTAGGCAAAAGTCCTGTTCGGACATCGCTTCCAGGCGAATTATAGGGAGAGCTGGTGGAAGGGATCCACGTAAGACAGGTGGTTTGAGTGTGCTAGTAAAAGGGACAGATAAGGGAATAGAATAGTTTTCATTTTTTCAATAGGTTAGGAAAGGCACATACGTGCAAAGAGTGTGTGGAGCGCAGTCAAGCAATGAGGCAAATGGGAGCACATTAGTGCGGGTACGTGTGGAGCGCATTAAAGCGACGCAGTGAGTGAAGCACAAAGGTGTAGAGCGTGTGGCACAGAAGTGCAAAGAGAGGGCACTAGGGCAGGCACTCAAGGTGCAAAAAGTGTGAGTGAGCACGAGTGTGGAATTTAGGGAATGTACAAAGTGTATAATGTATATGAAAAAAATGGGTATAGTATTTAGTATATAAAATAAAGGACTGTATTGCTTTAAAGAACACCGAGTGATAAGAAGGGAAACCTATGAGCGTAAAAGTGTCTGTAAATAAATTTCATACTGTGGGAGGAAAAGTAGAGCAAAACATTCATTGGGCCTTAAAAGTAAGGGGCTATTGTTTAGACGTTTGTTGTTGAAGCAATAAAGAGTTACAACATCAGAAAAAAATGGTGCAGAATAGTGATGGGCCGCTCGATACTCAGGTTTCGACACTGTGTCGAGCTATCGAAGCACCGCTTCGAGGCTTGCTTCAAATGCGCCCGTCACCTGATTTTTGAACACGCTAGCGTAATGACGTCATTGATATCTGCGCAATCAACAGTCGATTTGGTCAGTAACTAGTCTGCTGAAGTGCTTTGGTTCAAAGCGTAAAAGCGGTTGTCTGTGCTATATTGATAAAATACGCTAACCCGAGTTCAAATCCTAGTTGGGGCTCACATATGTTGAAATAAGGATTTTGTATAAAACAGTTAAGTAGTACTTGTCTGAAAGTTAACAAATATATTTTGGAGACATTATGAACGATTTACATGGGGCACCTTTTTCCTTGGTGTGGAATCGTGTCCACCAAGAATTTGTAACAAATTGATTATATTTTGCGTAAGGTAGCACGTATCATAACAATCCAGAATCTATTCTACCCCATGTCGATCATATCACAGAGGCTAAGAAATGCTTCATCAAAGCCGACGTGGTCATTACACCAGTATATGCGCAAGACATTCCTCATTAAACGTTTTTACTATTCAGTGATTCCCAGATCTGTTGCTGATTTGTATTATTGATTTCCAAAAAGCAATGTGAGTAAAGGCGTGTTCTGCATAACTAATCACAACTGTCTTTAAAACAGAATCAGCGCCATCAACAGTGTCTTCTGCAATTTTAGGAAAGCCTCGGGATTTCTGCGTTAATGAGACAAAAGTTGTAAAGAAACTTTGCGAATTCATCCACAGGTGAACGTAAAGATCACTCAAGTACTGACAAGAGGAGCAGCTGGATAAGCACATCTGGAGCCAAACTTTCAAAAAAGCATCTGACTTTGTCAGTGTGGCTGAGTTAGTTTGTTTTATTGTGAACATTCTCAAAACTTTTTTATATATATATACTGAACTTCTTTTGTTTTATATATATTGTAAATTTTTTTGAATGTAATCATTGTATCTGTTGTATATAGTTCCTATTTGTCTGTTGTAGCGGGGGGGTCGCTTTAATTGATGCAACACCCACGGGACGCGCATGTAACGTACAGCAGACTCCTGGCAAAAGCTGGATGACGCTTTTGCAGGAGACAGAGAGCGCCTGACGTTACATGTGCTGACTGTGCCCTTTACTGCTTGTCTTGTAGAAAAAAGCTGGATGACGCTTTTGTAGAATAAACGCAAGCATTCGGGTATTGCTGTGTCTGTCTTCTTCCAAATCACCAGCAGCCATTCTAAAGCCGCTACATCAGCAACATCCTTTCTTTCTGAATGCATCTTATTAAAGGCTGCGCTGGGGGGTAAATAAGTAATCTTCCGAACTGCAGCACAACAGAGTAAATAATTGAAGTAAATATAATTACTGAAACACTAAGCTTTTGTCGTTTCTGTATTCTTAAACCATCTTCCAGTTACACAATCCCCCGCAGTCACTGTCACATTCAATGTTCCCTGCTCCTTAACCTGTCTTGTTACCCAAAGCATCAACACTCAGTTTCATTCAAGGCTTTACCGTCCTTCCTTTCATAGACATAAAATAAAACACATTTCCTCTACATGTCCAATAATAATAGTAAACTTGCAGGAACGAGAAAAAGCACAAGATGGGAATATTTATGACAAGAGCCTGGGCATCAGGATGAGAATGTTCCTTGTCACCCATTGCGTGAGCTCGTCTGCCATCCCTCGGTTACACTGGCACACGTTACACTCGGGGGCAAATGCAATGGAGAATACCGACAATGTACACCTTCAGAAGTGGAATAAATCGACTGTATAAGTAGAACATTTCCGATAAACGATGAATTTTGTTCATCATAAACAATACAACATAACTATTATATGTGTTGTTACTTTTTATTTATTCTCGCCAAACGTTACATATCTACATGGGAAATGAACATAGGTAATATGTTTATAATCATTCTCACTAAAATACACTGTCAAAATATATTAATGAGCAAATTGAGACAGATTGGCCTTTAGGAAATATCAAAAAGCGTGTGCGCTGTCATTTAGGACAGAATGCATTGTTAACGTGACGCACTCTCTACTGACACGATGTCACGAAAAAAAAGAAACAGCGCAGTCCATGCAAACTCAAATCCTCCATGTTTGACCTTATGATTAATTGTCAATATCAAATCAATAAAGTCATTTTAAGAAGATGACAAGTCTGCTATAGTCAGTCTAATCAACGCTCCTTTTAAAAAGTTTCCTTATACAGAATCTCAATGATATGGGACCCAACGAGTAGTAACGAATAATATGTGACACTGAGAAATTATAATTCTAATAACGGAACAAGCAAAACTACGACTTCCTAAAACGGACACTGATGTATTTCAATAAATAATTTGGGAGACTTGTGTGTGCATTTCAATATCGATTTAAGAACTACGTATGTCACCTGTTGTACTAAAACGGTAGCCCAAGCAGCACTTAACAGTAAATAGGCTAACAGGACAATGACTGACTGAAACGAAGATGCTGCGCCGCAACAATTAAGTTTCAAGTTGGAAGTGCCGAAACTGTTTATAGCGATCAGAAACGAAAAGACACATTAAGGCATGCTGGACAGTAGTTTGTTTTTCTACAATACAAATTCAGTACGACACCAGGGTCTCCAAACACACAAATATGAAGTTTATTACGTTTTACAGTGAAACTCTTTACATACACAATATAATTAGGCGTGTGCCCCTGCCCGACATGGTGGCCCAACCTTCCCTCGATAGCTCGATTCGCTCGCTATCCGTCCAAGCTTGTTAAATGGAGGAATAGAAAAAAAAACTTTCAGGAGACTCAGCGATGCGAACTCCTGATGTTTTTACTAAGCGACAGTGACAACACCACTGAGCCACCTAATCGGGATAATTAATGAGCTCTGCACAACTGAACAACTACTACTACTGTTCTTACTGTAAGTGGATGAAATATGTTGTTTGACATATAAGCGTTAAAATGGTTTAATTGATATTAGAGTATCATTGTTCTCCTAATGAAGATGAAAAATTATATAGATGTATACTATATGACGTACGGTGTTGAACAAAATTAAGTGTTCCATAAAAAGGTTGAACGATTTACCTAATCTTTCATATATATATATATAGTTGATATATAACAATATATCTTTGACACTATGTATCAGACAAAGGAAATCACAGCAATCCACACAAGAACAATTAATTCTCAGCAACTACCTGAATTTTAGCTTAACCATTTCAAATGAAATGTGTAATGTCAATACGAATTACAAAATATAACTAGAGAGTTAAGTGTCAGACTCTCAAAATATAGAGGTCAATGCCTTTCAGTGTGCTGAGGCTTCACAAAGATTCAGTAACCAGTGACCATGTCTGCTCGAAGTCCTGTCATGATCCAATCTCTACTACGCATGTCTGAGGCTTCAGCCACGTCATGATCTCAGTCGACGCATGTCTGAGGTGCATCGGCGCCCGTTCAAAGCCCATCATGACGCAATCTCAGTACTATGCATGTTTGAGGCTTCGGAGACCCTCAAGATTGTCTGAGGCTTCGGCGCCGGTTCAAAGCCCGTCATGATGCAATCTCAGTAGTAAGTATGTCTGAGGCTTCGAGCCCCGTTCGAAGCTCTGTACGCAATCTCAGTACTACGCATGTCTGAGGCTCGGAGTCCCATTCAAAGCCCGCTATGACGCAATCTCATTTTCACGCATGTCTGAGGCTTCGATTCTCGTTATGATCTCAGTGCTACGATGTCTGAGGCTTCAGTAGCCCGTCATGATCTCAGTAGTATGCATGTTTGAGGCATCGGAGCCCTGTTCAAAGCCCGCCATCGCCGTTAATCTCAGTACTTCATGCAAAGCTTCAACTCATTATTTATTCATTGAGCCCCGCTTGAAGTACATATGGCATCAACAGAGTTAAAAAACTCAACAGAATTCCCATTGAAATGAAAGTTTGTAGATGATCAATACATGTTAAATGATTCTGCCAGATAATACGTTGTGGCATAAAATAAAATTATAAATTATACATCATACAAACGCCGACTTGTTGAATGCATAATGCTGCAAAGAAGAACTTTAGTAATACGGGTGACGACATCTCTCACATAATCTCTCATAAATATCAATTCTTCACCTCATGCAACGTTTTCATGCAACACTGAAGGTATGTCATATAGTATACATCTATATACAGTATAATTGTTTTCGTCTTCAGTACATGTATATATTACAAAAACATACATTATATACCATCCTCCTGCAAATAGTAGTGGTGCAGCGGTAGCGTTGCCACTTCATAATAAAGCATTCGGGTTCGGGTCCCACGCCCACCCTTTGTGAATTATGACCCAAAAGAGTCTGATTTTCTTTTTTTATTATTAAACAGCAAATTCCAGCGTGGACCGGAAGCGAGCAAGGCGAGAACACTAGTAAAGATATATCAAATGGAAATGTGCATCTTGTTTTATGTCTATAACAAAAAAATATTTGAGTAACGATTTCAAATGTTTTTTAGTTGTTGATGGCGGGTTTTAGCGGTTTAAATTTTAAATATTAAATTAATAAGGTGGAATGTGTTCTTACTTTGAGTGTTAATGTGTTAGTAACTGGGATTGCGCCTCTATTACTGGAAGATTGCTTAGGAATGATACAGACTGGACAACTATGTGTTTTAGGAAATGTTTTATTATTGCACTGTGCTGTGACTAAAAACTTTTACTGATCGTCTGTCCTGACCTTGAAGATGTGTTCACGAGGGAGGGATGCTGCTGTTAAAAGCAAATGTTTTTTCAACAGCAGGTCCAGATGTGTTTATCCCGCTGCTTTTTGTTGCCTCAGCACTCAAGAAGATCTTTAATGCCGACCTTGATATGTGCACTGCTCACCTTGGAGTGTCCCGTGTGTGTCTGTGTGCCGGTGACTGATCTGCGCCGTGTCTCTCAGCCTCTCTGATGTGCTCCGGATTGACACCTTTGAATGTTTGGTGCAGCAGAGCAAATTCAACCTGATCTACCACAGTGGCTTTGTTATCACCTTATTCCAGCGTTTCTCAACCTTTAAGTATTTGCGACTCGAGTTTTCATAACAGTTTTAATCGCGCCCCAACATTTTTTAAATGTACTGTAGATGCATATTTGATTATACCTACTTAACTTTTATCGACATTTATCTAACTCTATACAGTATTTATTGTTCTATTATCAGAATGTAGTTTAAGTTAATTTGTTTTGGTTCCAACAGATATTTTTTCATATTTTTGATTCTTTTTTTTTTCACATCTTCGCGTGTTACCGCCCACAGGTTGAGAACCACTGCCTTATTCAATGGAGGGGTTCATGGACGTGTGGTGTTATGGGTCCACAGCTCGTTGAGTAAAGGCCATTTTAAATAAATAATCAATGTGCTCGCGGCTTAGTGAGGGACGTTATAGTGGCCGCAGGACGATCCAGGGTGTGGGCGCTTCTCACCTAGCGTGCAGGTGAGGAACTGCCCACATTCATGATTGCCCGTGGCTAATGCTGCAGCTGCTGTGGCCCTCGTCATTTTTAAAAAGAAGCGCGAGTCGGTTTTAAAGGGGAAAAACGATCGGAGAGAAAAAGGAAAGGAAAGAGAGGACGGAGGTTACAGGGAGTGTGGAAGCAGGCGGTGCCGGAGAGAGACAGACACGCGGTGCGTGCATGTGGTGAGCGCGCGATCGAGCGCTCGTGGGTAGCTGTATGGAAGCTGGGTGTTAGGCCAACACCTAGACGTTGAGTTGAGGTTGCTCCCGCTGAGTGAGGGTAGCGAGTTCCTAGAGGAAAGCGACGAGCCGCAGAAGGCCGTGGAAAGGTAGCGGAAGTCGGGAGACTTGGTGCTGGAATCCCCAACGTGGGCGACCTGGCCGTTGGTTGGAAGCCAAGTTCTCCGAGACTGGGATGAGTGCCATACCGAAGCCAGGGTTCGGGAGGTCTCCAGTCTCATGTGTGTGTTGTAGGAGGGCAGCTGCAGAGAGCGTCTTGCCTGCTGCTTGGCCCAAACGGGATAAGCAGGTGAGACGCTAACCGAAGAGCACCGGATTTGTTTGATGGTTTTTAAGACTGCTTCCTGATCATTTTAACCTCTGGTTTTAAAGGATTGTTTTTCTATTGATTTTACTCCCACGTTTTTTTTAATGGATTATTTATTGACTCTTTGAATGAACTGCACTTTATGAACACTGTTTTTGTTTTTGTTGACTGTTTTTAATAAAAGCACTTTTGCACTTTTTGCACCACCCCTTGCTCAATTGTTTATTTGCCTCCACTGACTAGCTCACTCGGTAACATTATCGACGGTGTTGGGTTCAAGTGCTTCCAACAGCAAAGGAGCGTGGAGCCAGAACCCACATCGTCACACCCCCAACACTTTTTGAAATGTAGATGCATATTTGATTATACCTACTTAACTTTTATCGACATTTATCTAACTATATACAGTATTTATTGTTCTATTATCAGAATGTAGTTTAAGTTAATTTGTTTTGGTTCCAACAGATGTTTTCTTTTCACATCTTCGCCCCCCTTTTGTTACTTCGCCCACAGGTTGAGAACCACTGCCTTATTCAATGGAGGGTTCATGGACGTCAAATGGCAATGAATAGAAATGGATTAATGTAAATACGTGAGCTGCCATCCGCAATTAGACATCGCATTTTGATGGCGATTTTGGTGATTCCCGAACAGATCTCTTATGCGATCCTTCCCCAGTATCTCTCAAAATTATTTAGTTCAAATTGGTTATAAAGATTTCAATTCTGATCATGTTTTTTATTGTTAATTTTGATGAGTCTTTAAGTCGGATCGAACTCGGGCTAGCACTACGCTCAGAATTTGAAAAGCAACCACCTTAGTTAGTTGAGCCATTGACGGCGTCATTTCTTTGTAGCTAATTCGTTACTTTCGTGCTCCACAAAATATTGTAAAGTATTAATGAAATATTTCAATACTTGATCGAATAATAACTGATTTAAGGATTTCACCTTTTCTTTCTCAAATGTGCTTACCTATACCATGGCAAAGTACAGGGATAAACCTTTATTTTCCGTCTAAACCATTTTAATTAAGTCAAACCAAAGAAAACATTTAAGGCTATTAAATGTGATCTCAAGAAAAGATGAAGGTTAATTCTAATACTAATAACAGGAGCGATTATAATGATACAGTGCAAAGTAAATACTGTACCTAATTGAAAGAGCCGGAAATCCATGAGTGAGGCGTCTTATTTTGTTTAACTCTTGCTATCGTATAGTGCATTCTGCTTGTCGGCTTCGTTATATTTAATTTATTTATTTATTTTTTTAGACATCCGACACTAGAAGTTGCTGACGAACCCTTCTCTTCATTGTCAGTCTGTAGCAGCGAAAAAAATAAAAGCAATAAGAGTTATAACAGACGTCTAAGTGGAGCATGAATTTGTGTAATGTTAATGAAAATGGCCGGAGGGTCACTAGAGAGGTGAGTGTCAAATGCTTCGAAGCTTCGATACGATTTCCGACACAATTGCTTCAAACGTTTTGATGCTTCATGAGGCTTCACTCCGCCCATCATACTAGTCAGAGTATGTAGGTTTCACCTCTTAATAGCAAAAGCAGCTAGTTGAAGTGTGAGCCGCACACACACACACATATATATTTTAATTGTCCCATCCACAAATAAGGTATGATTGGTGCTGATGAGCCTTTCTTAGTGGTAGTAAAAACC
>NW_024385686.1:0-54257 GCF_016835505.1 Polypterus senegalus
GCAGGAGTCGCCCTTCGCCTCGTCTTTTCTTTTCCTCCTTCCACCCGTATCAGAAGCTGGGCTTTTGGCAGCCGAGTGATCTGGGGCAGCCCTGGGTACACGTTCGAGACTTGAGCCGGTGCTTGCCCTCCCTTTGATGCCACTGTGGGATTGCAGGTTGGAAAGGACACGAGGCTGCTGGTCCTTTCTGGACGATGCCCCCTTTGTAAAGTTGCAGGCTCCCGTCTGAAGAGCTGGACGAGATCTATCTGTCTTTCTATCCATCCATCCATCCATGAGGAGGAACGGGGAACAGGGGGGTCTTAAATGGGTGGCGAGAGCGAGAGAGCCGACAGAAGGGGATCAGCATGAAGGACAACGTACATTCAAATTTAAAAGAATGGCAAAAAAAAAAAAAAAAAATGAAGACAGACAGGGGAAGGAGAGAAAAAATAAAAACATAGGGCTGTCGTTTAGAAAAGAGGGCTTCCAAAGTTGAGATGTTTTTCTCATAAAACGAGAGGTTTTCTCTGATCATTCCAATTATTTTCTGTTGGGAAAAAACTTTCTGTTTATTTGTGTATGCACACCTTGCCTTCCACAATACTTCTTTTATCACGTTTATTCGGTCCCAATCTTTCTTCCCGACCTCTCTTTTCCCTGACCTCCCAAACACCACCAAGTCTCTATCCAGCTTGATGTCTACTATGTGTCTCTGCCTTACTTCCTTCCATATCCTTGCCACTGTGGGGCAGTCCCACATTGCATGTCCATACTGACTTATTTTTTTTCTTTTACATCCGTCCCTGGGACATTTAGGCCCTTGTAAATTCTTTCTTTTACTTAAAGCCAGGTTGGTTTCTAGTGCTTCATGGGCGGCCAGCCAGGCTATATCTGCTACTTGATTATTTGGAAACTTTCCCCCAAATCTTTCCCATATCAGTTTAGATTCCTCTCTAGATTTCCCAGTAATGTTTACTGGCTTCTCACTTTCCCTTACTTTTCCACTAATTCTTTCCACCTCCTCCACAAGTCCTTTTCATCCTGCTGAAGCCCACAATCTTTGATACAGTCCATCAACCTCCTGTATAGTTTGGGTAATCTAAACTCATATGGTTTCTTGTTCTGGGTTTTATAAAGCCCAAACCTTCTTAGATGACCACCCATCATGTACCTGGCTAAATCCGCTGCCCTCCCTTTCCCGCTCTGTAACAAGGATATGTAAACGGCCGTGTATTTCAATCTTAACAAGATCCTTAAGTCCAGAAAACCTTTCTCCCCCTTCCTTTTTTGTTTCTTTACTTTCTGTCTTGCGACCTTCTCATCTGTAGACCTCCCAAAAAAATAAAAACATTGTCTTTCGATTTTCCTTAGAATATATTTTGTCCGTAAAAAACTGTTGCCAGAAAAGAGCCTGGGCAAAATTATTGACTTAATTAGCAAAATTTTGCCCTCATATGTTAGTCTCCTAGTCCTCCAGAGACTTGTGAGCTTGTATAACTTTCTTTCCATCTCCTTCCAGTCTCTTCTTCCCTCCTTCTCCTCTCCAAAATGGATCCCTAATATTTTAACCGCCCTCTATGTATTTTCATGTCGTGTTTAAAGTCCTCCTGCCACTTGCCCTGCAGATGGCACTCGGATTTCCTTATTTAATTGGGCTCTTTTGCTTTTTTGAATTCTGTTCCTAGCAGATATCTGATCATATCCGCTAACTTCCCAATTTTACTTAATGTCATATTAACAACAGTTGCTGTGTGTCTTAAAGTCAACTCCCTTTCTATATTCGAACCTCTTTCCCTCCATTTTCATTACCTTCCTTCTTGCCAATTTTTCACATTATGAACCCTATAAGAACACAAAACACTTTCTTATAATTCTTCTTACTATTTTCTTTGGTGGAAAAAACACATTTGCTAAATACGATAGTTTTGGGATTGTAACTGCCTTCATCAGCAATATCTTCCCTTCTATTGATAAGTTCGTTAACCTCCAAAATCCTGCTTTTTTTTTGGTTATCTTTTTCCCCATTTCTTTCCACTCCATCCTCTCTGTATTCTTAACCCCAATACTTTCACAACATTTGACAACCTTATTCTTCCTAGTGGTTTTTCCTTCCATTTCCCCCAACGGATTCCATGAGGAACACAAAGTAAAACCAGCGGTACCCAAGGATTCTCGAAGGGGCACAGTACCAAAGGAGTCCAGTCTTCATCTCAGGTCACTGGGGAGCATCCATGTCTCACAAACATATAGCAAGAAAGGAAGCACCAGGACTCTAAAGACTTGGCCCTTCGTTCTTTTGCAGAGATATTGGGAGCGCCACACACCCCTTTCCAGTGACCTCATGAACCACCAAGCTCTCCCCATCTGTCTACTGACTTCATAGGAAGAGTCACCAGGGACATGAATGTCACTGCCAAGGTAAGTAAACCACTCAACAAGGTCAACACACTCTCCGCAAACAGACACACTGCTGATATCTGTGCCCAAGAGGTCATTAAAGGCCTGGCTGTTGGTTTTCATCCAGGACACTCACAAGCCCAGACACTCAGACTCCTCACTCAGTCTCTTGAGCACCCTGATCAGAGCCTCCATTGACTCCACGACAATCACAGCATCATCAGCAAAGTCAATATTCATGAATCTTTCTTCTCCAACAGATGCCCCACAGCCGCTGAACCCCATGACCCTGCACAACACCCAGTCCATACAAGCACTGAACAAAGTAGGAGCAAGAACACACCCCTGACGAACCACAGAATCAACTGGGAAAAACACAGAGGTTCTGTCTCCACACCACTCACAGTACCAGTGTACGGGCTGGCCATGATATCCAGCAACTTCAGGGGGAATCCCACTAAGTCTCAGGAACTCCCACAGGGAAGCTCGAACAACTGAGTCGAATGCTTTGTGAAAATCGACAAAGGCTGCTAAGAAACTTTGCCGATATTCACGCTTTGCGCCCATGCCACTGTGGGATTGCACGCTAGCAAGGACACGAGGTTGCTGGTCCTTTCTGGACGATGCCCCCTTTGTAAAGTTGCAGGCTCCCGTCTGAAGAGCTGGACGAGATCTATCTGTCTATCTATGTATCCATCCATCCATCCATCCATCCGTCCATGAGGTGGAACGGGTAACAGGGGGGTCTTAAATGGGTGGCGAGCGAGAGAGCCGACAGAAGGGGATCAGCATGAAGGACAACGTACATTCTAATTCAAAAGACATTCGAAAAATTTCAAAAGAATGGCAAAAAAAAAATGAAGACAGACAGGGGAAGGAGTGAAAAAAAAAAAACATACGGCTGTCGTTCAGAAAAGAGGGCTTCCAAAGTTGCATATTTGGGGAGAGAAAAAGGAGCAGCCCTCGTTTACTGGGAATACCGAGTGCTGTAAGCTTTTGCCTTTCTGCCAGCAGGAGTCGCCCTTCACCTCGTCTTTTCTTTTCCTCCTTCCACCCGTGTCAGAAGCTGGGCTCTTGGCAGCAAGGAAAGCGGCTTAAAATCAGTAAAGAGGCACTAAAAATAATGAATGATTATTTATATTATTATTTTATTATGTGTGTGGGGGGGTCCTTAAGATAAATACATACATTGATTAGTTAATTTAAATTAATATTATTTTTATTATAATTTTTCTATTGGGCGGGGGTCCTTAAAATAAATAAATAAATGGACAGACAGACAGATTGATTGATTGATTTTTGGAACTTCTTTATTTATTGCTTAAAGCTCCCAGAGCCGTTGTCTCACAGGCTCCTGCTTCACAATCGCCCAAGCACCACTTCCATAAGTTGAAACGCATGTTTTCAGTCTGTTTTTTGAACCAGGACTATCAGGGAGAGCGCGAACGCAGTCCCCACTACCACAAATTATGCAGTCGAGTTTCCCGCATTTGGGGAAATCGCAGGGGTCAGCACACCCGAGTGCAATGGATGAGCCTCGCCCTGGGAGAACCACCTTAGTGATCATGGTATCTCCCCTGCCAGGTAAGTATGAGTTGTACAGCCCGGCGCTCATCCTCCCACTTCCTCGGCTTCATCGCTCGGCGGCGGGAGGTTTTCCCAGCACAGTCCTCGGTCCTTCGGCCTCCTTCGGGCTTCTTCGGGATCCTTCGGGCTTCTTTGGCCTCGGGAGCGCGCATGCGCGGGAGCTAGCTGCTGCCCAGACGCCCGTGTGCACCGTGACCCGGATGTTGGGGTTGCACCGACCTCACCACCTTGATTAGACAGGTTTCACTAGCAACCCCAAGGTGCACCTCGCTCTTATGCAAACCAGCCACCCATCGCTGGAGCTTATTGGCTGGAAGAGAAACAGGAGGGGTAGGACTGGGCGGGATGCTGAATGAGAAACAGCCGCCCAACAGCAAAGACAGGCGGCAGGCGGCAGACAGGAGGCAGGAGGCAAAGCTGCGAAAGAGGAAGGCGACCCTGCGCTCCGGAGACCGAGAGGAAGAAGCCCTCGGCGTGGGCGCTCGCACACGGCAGCAGAGCACCCTCGGGAAGACCTGCGCCGAGGCCGCCGAGTGATCTGGGGCAGCGCTGGGTACACGTTCGAGACTTGAGCCGGTGCTTGCCCTCCCTTTGATGCCACTGTGGGATTGCACGTTAGCAAGGATACGAGGTTGCTGGTTCTTTCTGGAAGATGCCCCCCTTTGTAAAGTTGCAGGCTCCCGTCTGATGAGCTGGACGAGATCTCTCTGTCTATCTATCCATCCATCCATCCATCCATCAATCCATCCATCCATGAGGTGGAACGGGTAACAGGGGAGTCTTAAATGGGTGGCGAGCGAGAGAGCCGACAGAAGGGGATCAGTATGAAGGACAACGCACATTCTAATTCAAAAGACATAACTTAAAATTTCAAAAGAATGGCAATTAAAAAAAAAAAAAAATGAAGACAGACAGGGGAAGGAGAAAAAAAAAAAAACATAGGGCTGTCGTTTAGAAAAGAGGGCTTCCACAGTTGCCTATTTGGGGAGAGAAAAACGAGCAGCCCTCGTTTACGGCCATACCACTCTGAACACGCCCGATCTCGTCCGATCTCGGAAGCTAAGCAGAGTCGGGCTCGGTTAGTACTTGGATGGGAGACCGCCTGGGAATACCGAGTGCCGTAAGCTTTTGCCTTTCTGCCAGCAGGAGTCGCCCTTCGCCTCGTCTTTTCTTTTCCTCCTTCCACCCGTATCAGAAGCTGGGCTTTTGGCAGCCGAGTGATCTGGGGCAGCCCTGGGTACACGTTCGAGACTTGAGCCGGTGCTTGCCCTCCCTTTGATGCCACTGTGGGATTGCAGGTTGGAAAGGACACGAGGCTGCTGGTCCTTTCTGGACGATGCCCCCCTTTGTAAAGTTGCAGGCTCCCCGTCTGAAGAGCTGGACGAGATCTATCTGTCTTTCTATCCATCCATCCATCCATGAGGAGGAACGGGGAACAGGGGGGTCTTAAATGGGTGGCGAGAGCGAGAGAGCCGACAGAAGGGGATCAGCATGAAGGACAACGTACATTCAAATTTAAAAGAATGGCAAAAAAAAAAAAATGAAGACAGACAGGGGAAGGAGAGAAAAAATAAAAAACATAGGGCTGTCGTTTAGAAAAGAGGGCTTCCAAAGTTGAGATGTTTTTCTCATAAAACGAGAGGTTTTCTCTGATCATTCCAATTATTTTCTGTTGGGAAAAAACTTTCTGTTTATTTGTGTATGCACACCTTGCCTTCCACAATACTTCTTTTATCACGTTTATTCGGTCCCAATCTTTCTTCCCGACCTCTCTTTTCCCTGACCTCCCAAACACCACCAAGTCTCTATCCAGCTTGATGTCTACTATGTGTCTCTGCCTTACTTCCTTCCATATCCTTGCCACTGTGGGGCAGTCCCACATTGCATGTCCATACTGACTTATTTTTTTTCTTTTACATCCGTCCCTGGGACATTTAGGCCCTTGTAAATTCTTTCTTTTACTTAAAGCCAGGTTGGTTTCTAGTGCTTCATGGGCGGCCAGCCAGGCTATATCTGCTACTTGATTATTTGGAAACTTTCCCCCAAATCTTTCCCATATCAGTTTAGATTCCTCTCTAGATTTCCCAGTAATGTTTACTGGCTTCTCACTTTCCCTTACTTTTCCACTAATTCTTTCCACCTCCTCCACAAGTCCTTTTCATCCTGCTGAAGCCCACAATCTTTGATACAGTCCATCAACCTCCTGTATAGTTTGGGTAATCTAAACTCATATGGTTTCTTGTTCTGGGTTTTATAAAGCCCAAACCTTCTTAGATGACCACCCATCATGTACCTGGCTAAATCCGCTGCCCTCCCTTTCCCGCTCTGTAACAAGGATATGTAAACGGCCGTGTATTTCAATCTTAACAAGATCCTTAAGTCCAGAAAACCTTTCTCCCCCTTTCCTTTTTTGTTTCTTTACTTTCTGTCTTGCGACCTTCTCATCTGTAGACCTCCCAAAAAATAAAAACATTGTCTTTCGATTTTCCTTAGAATATATTTTGTCCGTAAAAAACTGTTGCCAGAAAAGAGCCTGGGCAAAATTATTGACTTAATTAGCAAAATTTTGCCCTCATATGTTAGTCTCCTAGTCCTCCAGAGACTTGTGAGCTTGTATAACTTTCTTTCCATCTCCTTCCAGTCTCTTCTTCCCTCCTTCTCCTCTCCAAAATGGATCCCTAATATTTTAACCGCCCCTCTATGTATTTTCATGTCGTGCCCAAAGTCCTCCTGCCACTTGCCCTGCAGATGGCACTCGGATTTCCCCTTATTTAATTGGGCTCTTTTGCTTTTTTGAATTCTGTTCCTAGCAGATATCTGATCATATCCGCTAACTTCCCAATTTTACTTAATGTCATATTAACAACAGTTGCTGTGTGTCTTAAAGTCAACTCCCTTTCTATATTCGAACCTCTTTCCCTCCATTTTCATTACCTTCCTTCTTGCCAATTTTTCACATTATGAACCCTATAAGAACACAAAACACTTTCTTATAATTCTTCTTACTATTTTCTTTGGTGGAAAAAACACATTTGCTAAATACGATAGTTTTGGGATTGTAACTGCCTTCATCAGCAATATCTTCCCTTCTATTGATAAGTTCGTTAACCTCCAAAATCCTGCTTTTTTTTTTTGGTTATCTTTTTCCCCATTTCTTTCCACTCCATCCTCTCTGTATTCTTAACCCCAATACTTTCACAACATTTGACAACCTTATTCTTCCTAGTGGTTTTTCCTTCCATTTCCCCCAACGGATTCCATGAGGAACACAAAGTAAAACCAGCGGTACCCAAGGATTCTCCGAAGGGGCACAGTACCAAAGGAGTCCAGTCTTCATCTCAGGTCACTGGGGAGCATCCATGTCTCACAAACATATAGCAAGAAAGGAAGCACCAGGACTCTAAAGACTTGGCCCTTCGTTCTTTTGCAGAGATATTGGGAGCGCCACACACCCCTTTCCAGTGACCTCATGAACCACCAAGCTCTCCCCATCTGTCTACTGACTTCATAGGAAGAGTCACCAGGGACATGAATGTCACTGCCAAGGTAAGTAAACCACTCAACAAGGTCAACACACTCTCCGCAAACAGACACACTGCTGATATCTGTGCCCAAGAGGTCATTAAAGGCCTGGCTGTTGGTTTTCATCCAGGACACTCACAAGCCCAGACACTCAGACTCCTCACTCAGTCTCTTGAGCACCCTGATCAGAGCCTCCATTGACTCCACGACAATCACAGCATCATCAGCAAAGTCAATATTCATGAATCTTTCTTCTCCAACAGATGCCCCACAGCCGCTGAACCCCATGACCCTGCACAACACCCAGTCCATACAAGCACTGAACAAAGTAGGAGCAAGAACACACCCCTGACGAACCACAGAATCAACTGGGAAAAACACAGAGGTTCTGTCTCCACACCACTCACAGTACCAGTGTACGGGCTGGCCATGATATCCAGCAACTTCAGGGGGAATCCCACTAAGTCTCAGGAACTCCCACAGGGAAGCTCGAACAACTGAGTCGAATGCTTTGTGAAAATCGACAAAGGCTGCTAAGAAACTTTGCCGATATTCACGCTTTGCGCTCCATGCCACTGTGGGATTGCACGCGTTAGCAAGGACACGAGGTTGCTGGTCCTTTCTGGACGATGCCCCCTTTGTAAAGTTGCAGGCTCCCCGTCTGAAGAGCTGGACGAGATCTATCTGTCTATCTATGTATCCATCCATCCATCCATCCATCCGTCCATGAGGTGGAACGGGTAACAGGGGGGTCTTAAATGGGTGGCGAGAGCGAGAGAGCCGACAGAAGGGGATCAGCATGAAGGACAACGTACATTCTAATTCAAAAGACATTCGAAAAATTTCAAAAGAATGGCAAAAAAAAAATGAAGACAGACAGGGAAGGAGTGAAAAAAAAAAAACATACGGCTGTCGTTCAGAAAAGAGGGCTTCCAAAGTTGCATATTTGGGGAGAGAAAAAGGAGCAGCCCTCGTTTACTGGGAATACCGAGTGCTGTAAGCTTTTGCCTTTCTGCCAGCAGGAGTCGCCCTTCACCTCGTCTTTTCTTTTCCTCCTTCCACCCGTGTCAGAAGCTGGGCTCTTGGCAGCAAGGAAAGCGGCTTAAAATCAGTAAAGAGGCACTAAAAATAATGAATGATTATTTATATTATTATTTTATTATGTGTGTGGGGGGGTCCTTAAGATAAATACATACATTGATTAGTTAATTTAAATTAATATTATTTTTATTATAATTTTTCTATTGGGGGGGTCCTTAAAATAAATAAATAAATGGACAGACAGACAGATTGATTGATTGATTTTTGGAACTTCTTTATTTATTGCTTAAAGCTCCCAGAGCCGTTGTCTCACAGGCTCCTGCTTCACAATCGCCCAAGCACCACTTCCATAAGTTGAAACGCATGTTTTCAGTCTGTTTTTTGAACCAGGACTATCAGGGAGAGCGCGAACGCAGTCCCCCACTACCACAAATTATGCAGTCGAGTTTCCCGCATTTGGGGAAATCGCAGGGGTCAGCACACCCGGAGTGCAATGGATGAGCCTCGCCCTGGGAGAACCACCTTAGTGATCATGGTATCTCCCCTGCCAGGTAAGTATGAGTTGTACAGCCCGGCGCTCATCCTCCCACTTCCTCGGCTTCATCGCTCGGCGGCGGGAGGTTTTCCCCAGCACAGTCCTCGGTCCTTCGGCCTCCTTCGGGCTTCTTCGGGATCCTTCGGGCTTCTTTGGCCTCGGAGCGCGCATGCGCGGGAGCTAGCTGCTGCCCAGACGCCCGTGTGCACCGTGACCGGATGTTGGGGTTGCACCGACCTCACCACCTTGATTAGACAGGTTTCACTAGCAACCCCAAGGTGCACCTCGCTCTTATGCAAACCAGCCACCCATCGCTGGAGCTTATTGGCTGGAAGAGAAACAGGAGGGGTAGGACTGGGCGGGATGCTGAATGAGAAACAGCCGCCCAACAGCAAAGACAGGCGGCAGGCGGCAGACAGGAGGCAGGAGGCAAAGCTGCGAAAGAGGAAGGCGACCCTGCGCTCCGGAGACCGAGAGGAAGAAGCCCTCGGCGTGGGCGCTCGCACACGGCAGCAGAGCACCCTCGGGAAGACCTGCGCCGAGGCCGCCGAGTGATCTGGGGCAGCGCTGGGTACACGTTCGAGACTTGAGCCGGTGCTTGCCCTCCCTTTGATGCCACTGTGGGATTGCACGTTAGCAAGGATACGAGGTTGCTGGTTCTTTCTGGAAGATGCCCCCCTTTGTAAAGTTGCAGGCTCCCGTCTGATGAGCTGGACGAGATCTCTCTGTCTATCTATCCATCCATCCATCCATCCATCAATCCATCCATCCATGAGGTGGAACGGGTAACAGGGGAGTCTTAAATGGGTGGCGAGCGAGAGAGCCGACAGAAGGGGATCAGTATGAAGGACAACGCACATTCTAATTCAAAAGACATAACTTAAAATTTCAAAAGAATGGCAATTAAAAAAAAAAAATGAAGACAGACAGGGAAGGAGAAAAAAAAAAAAAACATAGGGCTGTCGTTTAGAAAAGAGGGCTTCCACAGTTGCCTATTTGGGAGAGAAAACGAGCAGCCCTCGTTTACGGCCATACCACTCTGAACACGCCCGATCTCGTCCGATCTCGGAAGCTAAGCAGAGTCGGGCTCGGTTAGTACTTGGATGGGAGACCGCCTGGGAATACCGAGTGCCGTAAGCTTTTGCCTTTCTGCCAGCAGGAGTCGCCCTTCGCCTCGTCTTTTTCTTTTCCTCCTTCCACCCGTATCAGAAGCTGGGCTTTTGGCAGCCGAGTGATCTGGGGCAGCCCTGGGTACACGTTCGAGACTTGAGCCGGTGCTTGCCCTCCCTTTGATGCCACTGTGGGATTGCAGGTTGGAAAGGACACGAGGCTGCTGGTCCTTTCTGGACGATGCCCCCCTTTGTAAAGTTGCAGGCTCCCCGTCTGAAGAGCTGGACGAGATCTATCTGTCTTTCTATCCATCCATCCATCCATGAGGAGGAACGGGGAACAGGGGGGTCTTAAATGGGTGGCGAGCGAGAGAGCCGACAGAAGGGGATCAGCATGAAGGACAACGTACATTCAAATTTAAAAGAATGGCAAAAAAAAAAATGAAGACAGACAGGGAAGGAGAGAAAAAATAAAAACATAGGGCTGTCGTTTAGAAAAGAGGGCTTCCAAAGTTGAGATGTTTTTCTCATAAAACGAGAGGTTTTCTCTGATCATTCCAATTATTTTCTGTTGGGAAAAAACTTTCTGTTTATTTGTGTATGCACACCTTGCCTTCCACAATACTTCTTTTATCACGTTTATTCGGTCCCAATCTTTCTTCCCGACCTCTCTTTTCCCTGACCTCCCAAACACCACCAAGTCTCTATCCAGCTTGATGTCTACTATGTGTCTCTGCCTTACTTCCTTCCATATCCTTGCCACTGTGGGGCAGTCCCACATTGCATGTCCATACTGACTTATTTTTTTTTCTTTTACATCCGTCCCTGGGACATTTAGGCCCTTGTAAATTCTTTCTTTTACTTAAAGCCAGGTTGGTTTCTAGTGCTTCATGGGCGGCCAGCCAGGCTATATCTGCTACTTGATTATTTGGAAACTTTCCCCCAAATCTTTCCCATATCAGTTTAGATTCCTCTCTAGATTTCCCAGTAATGTTTACTGGCTTCTCACTTTCCCTTACTTTTCCACTAATTCTTTCCACCTCCTCCACAAGTCCTTTTCATCCTGCTGAAGCCCACAATCTTTGATACAGTCCATCAACCTCCTGTATAGTTTGGGTAATCTAAACTCATATGGTTTCTTGTTCTGGGTTTTATAAAGCCCAAACCTTCTTAGATGACCACCCATCATGTACCTGGCTAAATCCGCTGCCCTCCCTTTCCGCTCTGTAACAAGGATATGTAAACGGCCGTGTATTTCAATCTTAACAAGATCCTTAAGTCCAGAAAACCTTTCTCCCCCTTTCCTTTTTTGTTTCTTTACTTTCTGTCTTGCGACCTTCTCATCTGTAGACCTCCCAAAAAAATAAAAACATTGTCTTTCGATTTTCCTTAGAATATATTTTGTCCGTAAAAAAACTGTTGCCAGAAAAGAGCCTGGGCAAAATTATTGACTTAATTAGCAAAATTTTGCCCTCATATGTTAGTCTCCTAGTCCTCCAGAGACTTGTGAGCTTGTATAACTTTCTTTCCATCTCCTTCCAGTCTCTTCTTCCCTCCTTCTCCTCTCCAAAATGGATCCCTAATATTTTAACCGCCCCTCTATGTATTTTCATGTCGTGCCCAAAGTCCTCCTGCCACTTGCCCTGCAGATGGCACTCGGATTTCCTTATTTAATTGGGCTCTTTTGCTTTTTGAATTCTGTTCCTAGCAGATATCTGATCATATCCGCTAACTTCCCAATTTTACTTAATGTCATATTAACAACAGTTGCTGTGTGTCTTAAAGTCAACTCCCTTTCTATATTCGAACCTCTTTCCCTCCATTTTCATTACCTTCCTTCTTGCCAATTTTTCACATTATGAACCCTATAAGAACACAAAACACTTTCTTATAATTCTTCTTACTATTTTCTTTGGTGGAAAAAACACATTTGCTAAATACGATAGTTTTGGGATTGTAACTGCCTTCATCAGCAATATCTTCCCTTCTATTGATAAGTTCGTTAACCTCCAAAATCCTGCTTTTTTTTTTTGGTTATCTTTTTCCCCATTTCTTTCCACTCCATCCTCTCTGTATTCTTAACCCCAATACTTTCACAACATTTGACAACCTTATTCTTCCTAGTGGTTTTTCCTTCCATTTCCCCCAACGGATTCCATGAGGAACACAAAGTAAAACCAGCGGTACCCAAGGATTCTCCGAAGGGGCACAGTACCAAAGGAGTCCAGTCTTCATCTCAGGTCACTGGGGAGCATCCATGTCTCACAAACATATAGCAAGAAAGGAAGCACCAGGACTCTAAAGACTTGGCCCTTCGTTCTTTTGCAGAGATATTGGGAGCGCCACACACCCCTTTCCAGTGACCTCATGAACCACCAAGCTCTCCCCATCTGTCTACTGACTTCATAGGAAGAGTCACCAGGGACATGAATGTCACTGCCAAGGTAAGTAAACCACTCAACAAGGTCAACACACTCTCCGCAAACAGACACACTGCTGATATCTGTGCCCAAGAGGTCATTAAAGGCCTGGCTGTTGGTTTTCATCCAGGACACTCACAAGCCCAGACACTCAGACTCCTCACTCAGTCTCTTGAGCACCCTGATCAGAGCCTCCATTGACTCCACGACAATCACAGCATCATCAGCAAAGTCAATATTCATGAATCTTTCTTCTCCAACAGATGCCCCACAGCCGCTGAACCCCATGACCCTGCACAACACCCAGTCCATACAAGCACTGAACAAAGTAGGAGCAAGAACACACCCCTGACGAACCACAGAATCAACTGGGAAAAACACAGAGGTTCTGTCTCCACACCACTCACAGTACCAGTGTACGGGCTGGCCATGATATCCAGCAACTTCAGGGGGAATCCCACTAAGTCTCAGGAACTCCCACAGGGAAGCTCGAACAACTGAGTCGAATGCTTTGTGAAAATCGACAAAGGCTGCTAAGAAACTTTGCCGATATTCACGCTTTGCTCCATGCCACTGTGGGATTGCACGCTAGCAAGGACACGAGGTTGCTGGTCCTTTCTGGACGATGCCCCCTTTGTAAAGTTGCAGGCTCCCGTCTGAAGAGCTGGACGAGATCTATCTGTCTATCTATGTATCCATCCATCCATCCATCCATCCGTCCATGAGGTGGAACGGGTAACAGGGGGGTCTTAAATGGGTGGCGAGCGAGAGAGCCGACAGAAGGGGATCAGCATGAAGGACAACGTACATTCTAATTCAAAAGACATTCGAAAAATTTCAAAAGAATGGCAAAAAAAAAATGAAGACAGACAGGGAAGGAGAAAAAAAAAAACATACGGCTGTCGTTCAGAAAAGAGGGCTTCCAAAGTTGCATATTTGGGGAGAGAAAAAGGAGCAGCCCTCGTTTACTGGGAATACCGAGTGCTGTAAGCTTTTGCCTTTCTGCCAGCAGGAGTCGCCCTTCACCTCGTCTTTTCTTTTCCTCCTTCCACCCGTGTCAGAAGCTGGGCTCTTGGCAGCAAGGAAAGCGGCTTAAAATCAGTAAAGAGGCACTAAAAATAATGAATGATTATTTATATTATTATTTTATTATGTGTGTGGGGGGGTCCTTAAGATAAATACATACATTGATTAGTTAATTTAAATTAATATTATTTTTATTATAATTTTTCTATTGGGGGGGTCCTTAAAATAAATAAATAAATGGACAGACAGACAGATTGATTGATTGATTTTTGGAACTTCTTTATTTATTGCTTAAAGCTCCCAGAGCCGTTGTCTCACAGGCTCCTGCTTCACAATCGCCCAAGCACCACTTCCATAAGTTGAAACGCATGTTTTCAGTCTGTTTTTTGAACCAGGACTATCAGGGAGAGCGCGAACGCAGTCCCCCACTACCACAAATTATGCAGTCGAGTTTCCCGCATTTGGGGAAATCGCAGGGGTCAGCACACCCGGAGTGCAATGGATGAGCCTCGCCCTGGGAGAACCACCTTAGTGATCATGGTATCTCCCCTGCCAGGTAAGTATGAGTTGTACAGCCCGGCGCTCATCCTCCCACTTCCTCGGCTTCATCGCTCGGCGGCGGGAGGTTTTCCCCAGCACAGTCCTCGGTCCTTCGGCCTCCTTCGGGCTTCTTCGGGATCCTTCGGGCTTCTTTGGCCTCGGGAGCGCGCATGCGCGGGAGCTAGCTGCTGCCCAGACGCCCGTGTGCACCGTGACCCGGATGTTGGGGTTGCACCGACCTCACCACCTTGATTAGACAGGTTTCACTAGCAACCCCAAGGTGCACCTCGCTCTTATGCAAACCAGCCACCCATCGCTGGAGCTTATTGGCTGGAAGAGAAACAGGAGGGGTAGGACTGGGCGGGATGCTGAATGAGAAACAGCCGCCCAACAGCAAAGACAGGCGGCAGGCGGCAGACAGGAGGCAGGAGGCAAAGCTGCGAAAGAGGAAGGCGACCCTGCGCTCCGGAGACCGAGAGGAAGAAGCCCTCGGCGTGGGCGCTCGCACACGGCAGCAGAGCACCCTCGGGAAGACCTGCGCCGAGGCCGCCGAGTGATCTGGGGCAGCGCTGGGTACACGTTCGAGACTTGAGCCGGTGCTTGCCCTCCCTTTGATGCCACTGTGGGATTGCACGTTAGCAAGGATACGAGGTTGCTGGTTCTTTCTGGAAGATGCCCCCCTTTGTAAAGTTGCAGGCTCCCCGTCTGATGAGCTGGACGAGATCTCTCTGTCTATCTATCCATCCATCCATCCATCCATCAATCCATCCATCCATGAGGTGGAACGGGTAACAGGGGAGTCTTAAATGGGTGGCGAGAGCGAGAGAGCCGACAGAAGGGGATCAGTATGAAGGACAACGCACATTCTAATTCAAAAGACATAACTTAAAATTTCAAAAGAATGGCAATTAAAAAAAAAAAATGAAGACAGACAGGGAAGGAGAAAAAAAAAAAAAACATAGGGCTGTCGTTTAGAAAAGAGGGCTTCCACAGTTGCCTATTTGGGAGAGAAAACGAGCAGCCCTCGTTTACGGCCATACCACTCTGAACACGCCCGATCTCGTCCGATCTCGGAAGCTAAGCAGAGTCGGGCTCGGTTAGTACTTGGATGGGAGACCGCCTGGGAATACCGAGTGCCGTAAGCTTTTGCCTTTCTGCCAGCAGGAGTCGCCCTTCGCCTCGTCTTTTTCTTTTCCTCCTTCCACCCGTATCAGAAGCTGGGCTTTTGGCAGCCGAGTGATCTGGGGCAGCCCTGGGTACACGTTCGAGACTTGAGCCGGTGCTTGCCCTCCCTTTGATGCCACTGTGGGATTGCAGGTTGGAAAGGACACGAGGCTGCTGGTCCTTTCTGGACGATGCCCCCCTTTGTAAAGTTGCAGGCTCCCCGTCTGAAGAGCTGGACGAGATCTATCTGTCTTTCTATCCATCCATCCATCCATGAGGAGGAACGGGGAACAGGGGGGTCTTAAATGGGTGGGCGAGCGAGAGAGCCGACAGAAGGGGATCAGCATGAAGGACAACGTACATTCAAATTTAAAAGAATGGCAAAAAAAAAAATGAAGACAGACAGGGAAGGAGAGAAAAAATAAAAACATAGGGCTGTCGTTTAGAAAAGAGGGCTTCCAAAGTTGAGATGTTTTTCTCATAAAACGAGAGGTTTTCTCTGATCATTCCAATTATTTTCTGTTGGGAAAAAACTTTCTGTTTATTTGTGTATGCACACCTTGCCTTCCACAATACTTCTTTTATCACGTTTATTCGGTCCCAATCTTTCTTCCCGACCTCTCTTTTCCCTGACCTCCCAAACACCACCAAGTCTCTATCCAGCTTGATGTCTACTATGTGTCTCTGCCTTACTTCCTTCCATATCCTTGCCACTGTGGGGCAGTCCCACATTGCATGTCCATACTGACTTATTTTTTTTCTTTTACATCCGTCCCTGGGACATTTAGGCCCTTGTAAATTCTTTCTTTTACTTAAAGCCAGGTTGGTTTCTAGTGCTTCATGGGCGGCCAGCCAGGCTATATCTGCTACTTGATTATTTGGAAACTTTCCCCCAAATCTTTCCCATATCAGTTTAGATTCCTCTCTAGATTTCCCAGTAATGTTTACTGGCTTCTCACTTTCCCTTACTTTTTAATTCTTTCCACCTCCTCCACAAGTCCTTTTCATCCTGCTGAAGCCCACAATCTTTGATACAGTCCATCAACCTCCTGTATAGTTTGGGTAATCTAAACTCATATGGTTTCTTGTTCTGGGTTTTATAAAGCCCAAACCTTCTTAGATGACCACCCATCATGTACCTGGCTAAATCCGCTGCCCTCCCTTTCCGCTCTGTAACAAGGATATGTAAACGGCCGTGTATTTCAATCTTAACAAGATCCTTAAGTCCAGAAAACCTTTCTCCCCCTTTCCTTTTTTGTTTCTTTACTTTCTGTCTTGCGACCTTCTCATCTGTAGACCTCCCAAAAAAATAAAAACATTGTCTTTCGATTTTCCTTAGAATATATTTTGTCCGTAAAAAAACTGTTGCCAGAAAAGAGCCTGGGCAAAATTATTGACTTAATTAGCAAAATTTTGCCCTCATATGTTAGTCTCCTAGTCCTCCAGAGACTTGTGAGCTTGTATAACTTTCTTTCCATCTCCTTCCAGTCTCTTCTTCCCTCCTTCTCCTCTCCAAAATGGATCCCTAATATTTTAACCCCCTCTATGTATTTTCATGTCGTGTTAAAGTCCTCCTGCCACTTGCCCTGCAGATGGCACTCGGATTTCCCCTTATTTAATTGGGCTCTTTTGCTTTTTTGAATTCTGTTCCTAGCAGATATCTGATCATATCCGCTAACTTCCCAATTTTACTTAATGTCATATTAACAACAGTTGCTGTGTGTCTTAAAGTCAACTCCCTTTCTATATTCGAACCTCTTTCCCTCCATTTTCATTACCTTCCTTCTTGCCAATTTTTCACATTATGAACCCTATAAGAACACAAAACACTTTCTTATAATTCTTCTTACTATTTTCTTTGGTGGAAAAAACACATTTGCTAAATACGATAGTTTTGGGATTGTAACTGCCTTCATCAGCAATATCTTCCCTTCTATTGATAAGTTCGTTAACCTCCAAAATCCTGCTTTTTTTTTTTTTTTTGGTTATCTTTTTTTCCCCATTTCTTTCCACTCCATCCTCTCTGTATTCTTAACCCCAATACTTTCACAACATTTGACAACCTTATTCTTCCTAGTGGTTTTTCCTTCCATTTCCCCCAACGGATTCCATGAGGAACACAAAGTAAAACCAGCGGTACCCAAGGATTCTCGAAGGGGCACAGTACCAAAGGAGTCCAGTCTTCATCTCAGGTCACTGGGGAGCATCCATGTCTCACAAACATATAGCAAGAAAGGAAGCACCAGGACTCTAAAGACTTGGCCCTTCGTTCTTTTGCAGAGATATTGGGAGCGCCACACACCCCTTTCCAGTGACCTCATGAACCACCAAGCTCTCCCCATCTGTCTACTGACTTCATAGGAAGAGTCACCAGGGACATGAATGTCACTGCCAAGGTAAGTAAACCACTCAACAAGGTCAACACACTCTCCGCAAACAGACACACTGCTGATATCTGTGCCCAAGAGGTCATTAAAGGCCTGGCTGTTGGTTTTCATCCAGGACACTCACAAGCCCAGACACTCAGACTCCTCACTCAGTCTCTTGAGCACCCTGATCAGAGCCTCCATTGACTCCACGACAATCACAGCATCATCAGCAAAGTCAATATTCATGAATCTTTCTTCTCCAACAGATGCCCCACAGCCGCTGAACCCCATGACCCTGCACAACACCCAGTCCATACAAGCACTGAACAAAGTAGGAGCAAGAACACACCCCTGACGAACCACAGAATCAACTGGGAAAAACACAGAGGTTCTGTCTCCACACCACTCACAGTACCAGTGTACGGGCTGGCCATGATATCCAGCAACTTCAGGGGGAATCCCACTAAGTCTCAGGAACTCCCACAGGGAAGCTCGAACAACTGAGTCGAATGCTTTGTGAAAATCGACAAAGGCTGCTAAGAAACTTTGCCGATATTCACGGTTGCGCTCCATGCCACTGTGGGATTGCACGTTAGCAAGGACACGAGGTTGCTGGTCCTTTCTGGACGATGCCCCCCTTTGTAAAGTTGCAGGCTCCCCGTCTGAAGAGCTGGACGAGATCTATCTGTCTATCTATGTATCCATCCATCCATCCATCCATCCGTCCATGAGGTGGAACGGGTAACAGGGGGGTCTTAAATGGGTGGCGAGAGCGAGAGAGCCGACAGAAGGGGATCAGCATGAAGGACAACGTACATTCTAATTCAAAAGACATTCGAAAAATTTCAAAAGAATGGCAAAAAAAAAATGAAGACAGACAGGGAAGGAGTGAAAAAAAAAAACATACGGCTGTCGTTCAGAAAAGAGGGCTTCCAAAGTTGCATATTTGGGGAGAGAAAAAGGAGCAGCCCTCGTTTACTGGGAATACCGAGTGCTGTAAGCTTTTGCCTTTCTGCCAGCAGGAGTCGCCCTTCACCTCGTCTTTTCTTTTCCTCCTTCCACCCGTGTCAGAAGCTGGGCTCTTGGCAGCAAGGAAAGCGGCTTAAAATCAGTAAAGAGGCACTAAAAATAATGAATGATTATTTATATTATTATTTTATTATGTGTGTGGGGGGGTCCTTAAGATAAATACATACATTGATTAGTTAATTTAAATTAATATTATTTTTATTATAATTTTTCTATTGGGCGGGGGTCCTTAAAATAAATAAATAAATGGACAGACAGACAGATTGATTGATTGATTTTTGGAACTTCTTTATTTATTGCTTAAAGCTCCCAGAGCCGTTGTCTCACAGGCTCCTGCTTCACAATCGCCCAAGCACCACTTCCATAAGTTGAAACGCATGTTTTCAGTCTGTTTTTTGAACCAGGACTATCAGGGAGAGCGCGAACGCAGTCCCCCACTACCACAAATTATGCAGTCGAGTTTCCCGCATTTGGGGAAATCGCAGGGGTCAGCACACCCGGAGTGCAATGGATGAGCCTCGCCCTGGGAGAACCACCTTAGTGATCATGGTATCTCCCCTGCCAGGTAAGTATGAGTTGTACAGCCCGGCGCTCATCCTCCCACTTCCTCGGCTTCATCGCTCGGCGGCGGGAGGTTTTCCCCAGCACAGTCCTCGGTCCTTCGGCCTCCTTCGGGCTTCTTCGGGATCCTTCGGGCTTCTTTGGCCTCGGGAGCGCGCATGCGCGGGAGCTAGCTGCTGCCCAGACGCCCGTGTGCACCGTGACCGGATGTTGGGGTTGCACCGACCTCACCACCTTGATTAGACAGGTTTCACTAGCAACCCCAAGGTGCACCTCGCTCTTATGCAAACCAGCCACCCATCGCTGGAGCTTATTGGCTGGAAGAGAAACAGGAGGGGTAGGACTGGGCGGGATGCTGAATGAGAAACAGCCGCCCAACAGCAAAGACAGGCGGCAGGCGGCAGACAGGAGGCAGGAGGCAAAGCTGCGAAAGAGGAAGGCGACCCTGCGCTCCGGAGACCGAGAGGAAGAAGCCCTCGGCGTGGGCGCTCGCACACGGCAGCAGAGCACCCTCGGGAAGACCTGCGCCGAGGCCGCCGAGTGATCTGGGGCAGCGCTGGGTACACGTTCGAGACTTGAGCCGGTGCTTGCCCTCCCTTTGATGCCACTGTGGGATTGCACGTTAGCAAGGATACGAGGTTGCTGGTTCTTTCTGGAAGATGCCCCCCTTTGTAAAGTTGCAGGCTCCCCGTCTGATGAGCTGGACGAGATCTCTCTGTCTATCTATCCATCCATCCATCCATCCATCAATCCATCCATCCATGAGGTGGAACGGGTAACAGGGGAGTCTTAAATGGGTGGCGAGAGCGAGAGAGCCGACAGAAGGGGATCAGTATGAAGGACAACGCACATTCTAATTCAAAAGACATAACTTAAAATTTCAAAAGAATGGCAATTAAAAAAAAAAAATGAAGACAGACAGGGAAGGAGAAAAAAAAAAAAAACATAGGGCTGTCGTTTAGAAAAGAGGGCTTCCACAGTTGCCTATTTGGGGAGAGAAAAACGAGCAGCCCTCGTTTACGGCCATACCACTCTGAACACGCCCGATCTCGTCCGATCTCGGAAGCTAAGCAGAGTCGGGCTCGGTTAGTACTTGGATGGGAGACCGCCTGGGAATACCGAGTGCCGTAAGCTTTTGCCTTTCTGCCAGCAGGAGTCGCCCTTCGCCTCGTCTTTTTCTTTTCCTCCTTCCACCCGTATCAGAAGCTGGGCTTTTGGCAGCCGAGTGATCTGGGGCAGCCCTGGGTACACGTTCGAGACTTGAGCCGGTGCTTGCCCTCCCTTTGATGCCACTGTGGGATTGCAGGTTGGAAAGGACACGAGGCTGCTGGTCCTTTCTGGACGATGCCCCCCTTTGTAAAGTTGCAGGCTCCCCGTCTGAAGAGCTGGACGAGATCTATCTGTCTTTCTATCCATCCATCCATCCATGAGGAGGAACGGGGAACAGGGGGGTCTTAAATGGGTGGCGAGAGCGAGAGAGCCGACAGAAGGGGATCAGCATGAAGGACAACGTACATTCAAATTTAAAAGAATGGCAAAAAAAAAAATGAAGACAGACAGGGGAAGGAGAGAAAAAAAAAAAAAAAACATAGGGCTGTCGTTTAGAAAAGAGGGCTTCCAAAGTTGAGATGTTTTTCTCATAAAACGAGAGGTTTTCTCTGATCATTCCAATTATTTTCTGTTGGGAAAAAACTTTCTGTTTATTTGTGTATGCACACCTTGCCTTCCACAATACTTCTTTTATCACGTTTATTCGGTCCCAATCTTTCTTCCCGACCTCTCTTTTCCCTGACCTCCCAAACACCACCAAGTCTCTATCCAGCTTGATGTCTACTATGTGTCTCTGCCTTACTTCCTTCCATATCCTTGCCACTGTGGGGCAGTCCCACATTGCATGTCCATACTGACTTATTTTTTTTCTTTTACATCCGTCCCTGGGACATTTAGGCCCTTGTAAATTCTTTCTTTTACTTAAAGCCAGGTTGGTTTCTAGTGCTTCATGGGCGGCCAGCCAGGCTATATCTGCTACTTGATTATTTGGAAACTTTCCCCCAAATCTTTCCCATATCAGTTTAGATTCCTCTCTAGATTTCCCAGTAATGTTTACTGGCTTCTCACTTTCCCTTACTTTTCCACTAATTCTTTCCACCTCCTCCACAAGTCCTTTTCATCCTGCTGAAGCCCACAATCTTTGATACAGTCCATCAACCTCCTGTATAGTTTGGGTAATCTAAACTCATATGGTTTCTTGTTCTGGGTTTTATAAAGCCCAAACCTTCTTAGATGACCACCCATCATGTACCTGGCTAAATCCGCTGCCCTCCCTTTCCGCTCTGTAACAAGGATATGTAAACGGCCGTGTATTTCAATCTTAACAAGATCCTTAAGTCCAGAAAACCTTTCTCCCCCTTTCCTTTTTTGTTTCTTTACTTTCTGTCTTGCGACCTTCTCATCTGTAGACCTCCCAAAAAAATAAAAACATTGTCTTTCGATTTTCCTTAGAATATATTTTGTCCGTAAAAAACTGTTGCCAGAAAAGAGCCTGGGCAAAATTATTGACTTAATTAGCAAAATTTTGCCCTCATATGTTAGTCTCCTAGTCCTCCAGAGACTTGTGAGCTTGTATAACTTTCTTTCCATCTCCTTCCAGTCTCTTCTTCCCTCCTTCTCCTCTCCAAAATGGATCCCTAATATTTTAACCGCCCCTCTATGTATTTTCATGTCGTGCCCAAAGTCCTCCTGCCACTTGCCCTGCAGATGGCACTCGGATTTCCTTATTTAATTGGGCTCTTTTGCTTTTTGAATTCTGTTCCTAGCAGATATCTGATCATATCCGCTAACTTCCCAATTTTACTTAATGTCATATTAACAACAGTTGCTGTGTGTCTTAAAGTCAACTCCCTTTCTATATTCGAACCTCTTTCCCTCCATTTTCATTACCTTCCTTCTTGCCAATTTTTCACATTATGAACCCTATAAGAACACAAAACACTTTCTTATAATTCTTCTTACTATTTTCTTTGGTGGAAAAAACACATTTGCTAAATACGATAGTTTTGGGATTGTAACTGCCTTCATCAGCAATATCTTCCCTTCTATTGATAAGTTCGTTAACCTCCAAAATCCTGCTTTTTTTTTTTGGTTATCTTTTTCCCCATTTCTTTCCACTCCATCCTCTCTGTATTCTTAACCCCAATACTTTCACAACATTTGACAACCTTATTCTTCCTAGTGGTTTTTCCTTCCATTTCCCCCAACGGATTCCATGAGGAACACAAAGTAAAACCAGCGGTACCCAAGGATTCTCGAAGGGGCACAGTACCAAAGGAGTCCAGTCTTCATCTCAGGTCACTGGGGAGCATCCATGTCTCACAAACATATAGCAAGAAAGGAAGCACCAGGACTCTAAAGACTTGGCCCTTCGTTCTTTTGCAGAGATATTGGGAGCGCCACACACCCCTTTCCAGTGACCTCATGAACCACCAAGCTCTCCCCATCTGTCTACTGACTTCATAGGAAGAGTCACCAGGGACATGAATGTCACTGCCAAGGTAAGTAAACCACTCAACAAGGTCAACACACTCCGCAAACAGACACACTGCTGATATCTGTGCCCAAGAGGTCATTAAAGGCCTGGCTGTTGGTTTTCATCCAGGACACTCACAAGCCCAGACACTCAGACTCCTCACTCAGTCTCTTGAGCACCCTGATCAGAGCCTCCATTGACTCCACGACAATCACAGCATCATCAGCAAAGTCAATATTCATGAATCTTTCTTCTCCAACAGATGCCCCACAGCCGCTGAACCCCATGACCCTGCACAACACCCAGTCCATACAAGCACTGAACAAAGTAGGAGCAAGAACACACCCCTGACGAACCACAGAATCAACTGGGAAAAACACAGAGGTTCTGTCTCCACACCACTCACAGTACCAGTGTACGGGCTGGCCATGATATCCAGCAACTTCAGGGGGAATCCCACTAAGTCTCAGGAACTCCCACAGGGAAGCTCGAACAACTGAGTCGAATGCTTTGTGAAAATCGACAAAGGCTGCTAAGAAACTTTGCCGATATTCACGCTTTGCGCTCCATGCCACTGTGGGATTGCACGTTAGCAAGGACACGAGGTTGCTGGTCCTTTCTGGACGATGCCCCCCTTTGTAAAGTTGCAGGCTCCCCGTCTGAAGAGCTGGACGAGATCTATCTGTCTATCTATGTATCCATCCATCCATCCATCCATCCGTCCATGAGGTGGAACGGGTAACAGGGGGGTCTTAAATGGGTGGCGAGAGCGAGAGCCGACAGAAGGGGATCAGCATGAAGGACAACGTACATTCTAATTCAAAAGACATTCGAAAAATTTCAAAAGAATGGCAAAAAAAAAATGAAGACAGACAGGGAAGGAGTGAAAAAAAAAAACATACGGCTGTCGTTCAGAAAAGAGGGCTTCCAAAGTTGCATATTTGGGGAGAGAAAAAGGAGCAGCCCTCGTTTACTGGGAATACCGAGTGCTGTAAGCTTTTGCCTTTCTGCCAGCAGGAGTCGCCCTTCACCTCGTCTTTTCTTTTCCTCCTTCCACCCGTGTCAGAAGCTGGGCTCTTGGCAGCAAGGAAAGCGGCTTAAAATCAGTAAAGAGGCACTAAAAATAATGAATGATTATTTATATTATTATTTTATTATGTGTGTGGGGGGGTCCTTAAGATAAATACATACATTGATTAGTTAATTTAAATTAATATTATTTTTATTATAATTTTTCTATTGGGGGGGTCCTTAAAATAAATAAATAAATGGACAGACAGACAGATTGATTGATTGATTTTTGGAACTTCTTTATTTATTGCTTAAAGCTCCCAGAGCCGTTGTCTCACAGGCTCCTGCTTCACAATCGCCCAAGCACCACTTCCATAAGTTGAAACGCATGTTTTCAGTCTGTTTTTGAACCAGGACTATCAGGGAGAGCGCGAACGCAGTCCCCCACTACCACAAATTATGCAGTCGAGTTTCCCGCATTTGGGGAAATCGCAGGGGTCAGCACACCCGGAGTGCAATGGATGAGCCTCGCCCTGGGAGAACCACCTTAGTGATCATGGTATCTCCCCTGCCAGGTAAGTATGAGTTGTACAGCCCGGCGCTCATCCTCCCACTTCCTCGGCTTCATCGCTCGGCGGCGGGAGGTTTTCCCCAGCACAGTCCTCGGTCCTTCGGCCTCCTTCGGGCTTCTTCGGGATCCTTCGGGCTTCTTTGGCCTCGGGAGCGCGCATGCGCGGGAGCTAGCTGCTGCCCAGACGCCCGTGTGCACCGTGACCCGGATGTTGGGGTTGCACCGACCTCACCACCTTGATTAGACAGGTTTCACTAGCAACCCCAAGGTGCACCTCGCTCTTATGCAAACCAGCCACCCATCGCTGGAGCTTATTGGCTGGAAGAGAAACAGGAGGGGTAGGACTGGGCGGGATGCTGAATGAGAAACAGCCGCCCAACAGCAAAGACAGGCGGCAGGCGGCAGACAGGAGGCAGGAGGCAAAGCTGCGAAAGAGGAAGGCGACCCTGCGCTCCGGAGACCGAGAGGAAGAAGCCCTCGGCGTGGGCGCTCGCACACGGCAGCAGAGCACCCTCGGGAAGACCTGCGCCGAGGCCGCCGAGTGATCTGGGGCAGCGCTGGGTACACGTTCGAGACTTGAGCCGGTGCTTGCCCTCCCTTTGATGCCACTGTGGGATTGCACGTTAGCAAGGATACGAGGTTGCTGGTTCTTTCTGGAAGATGCCCCCCTTTGTAAAGTTGCAGGCTCCCCGTCTGATGAGCTGGACGAGATCTCTCTGTCTATCTATCCATCCATCCATCCATCCATCAATCCATCCATCCATGAGGTGGAACGGGTAACAGGGGAGTCTTAAATGGGTGGCGAGAGCGAGAGAGCCGACAGAAGGGGATCAGTATGAAGGACAACGCACATTCTAATTCAAAAGACATAACTTAAAATTTCAAAAGAATGGCAATTAAAAAAAAAAAATGAAGACAGACAGGGGAAGGAGAAAAAAAAAAAAAACATAGGGCTGTCGTTTAGAAAAGAGGGCTTCCACAGTTGCCTATTTGGGGAGAGAAAAACGAGCAGCCCTCGTTTACGGCCATACCACTCTGAACACGCCCGATCTCGTCCGATCTCGGAAGCTAAGCAGAGTCGGGCTCGGTTAGTACTTGGATGGGAGACCGCCTGGGAATACCGAGTGCCGTAAGCTTTTGCCTTTCTGCCAGCAGGAGTCGCCCTTCGCCTCGTCTTTTTCTTTTCCTCCTTCCACCCGTATCAGAAGCTGGGCTTTTGGCAGCCGAGTGATCTGGGGCAGCCCTGGGTACACGTTCGAGACTTGAGCCGGTGCTTGCCCTCCCTTTGATGCCACTGTGGGATTGCAGGTTGGAAAGGACACGAGGCTGCTGGTCCTTTCTGGACGATGCCCCCCTTTGTAAAGTTGCAGGCTCCCCGTCTGAAGAGCTGGACGAGATCTATCTGTCTTTCTATCCATCCATCCATCCATGAGGAGGAACGGGGAACAGGGGGGTCTTAAATGGGTGGCGAGCGAGAGAGCCGACAGAAGGGGATCAGCATGAAGGACAACGTACATTCAAATTTAAAAGAATGGCAAAAAAAAAAATGAAGACAGACAGGGAAGGAGAGAAAAAATAAAAACATAGGGCTGTCGTTTAGAAAAGAGGGCTTCCAAAGTTGAGATGTTTTTCTCATAAAACGAGAGGTTTTCTCTGATCATTCCAATTATTTTCTGTTGGGAAAAAACTTTCTGTTTATTTGTGTATGCACACCTTGCCTTCCACAATACTTCTTTTATCACGTTTATTCGGTCCCAATCTTTCTTCCCGACCTCTCTTTTCCCTGACCTCCCAAACACCACCAAGTCTCTATCCAGCTTGATGTCTACTATGTGTCTCTGCCTTACTTCCTTCCATATCCTTGCCACTGTGGGGCAGTCCCACATTGCATGTCCATACTGACTTATTTTTTTTTCTTTTACATCCGTCCCTGGGACATTTAGGCCCTTGTAAATTCTTTCTTTTACTTAAAGCCAGGTTGGTTTCTAGTGCTTCATGGGCGGCCAGCCAGGCTATATCTGCTACTTGATTATTTGGAAACTTTCCCCCAAATCTTTCCCATATCAGTTTAGATTCCTCTCTAGATTTCCCAGTAATGTTTACTGGCTTCTCACTTTCCCTTACTTTTCTAATTCTTTCCACCTCCTCCACAAGTCCTTTTCATCCTGCTGAAGCCCACAATCTTTGATACAGTCCATCAACCTCCTGTATAGTTTGGGTAATCTAAACTCATATGGTTTCTTGTTCTGGGTTTTATAAAGCCCAAACCTTCTTAGATGACCACCCATCATGTACCTGGCTAAATCCGCTGCCCTCCCTTTCCGCTCTGTAACAAGGATATGTAAACGGCCGTGTATTTCAATCTTAACAAGATCCTTAAGTCCAGAAAACCTTTCTCCCCCTTTCCTTTTTTGTTTCTTTACTTTCTGTCTTGCGACCTTCTCATCTGTAGACCTCCCAAAAAAATAAAAACATTGTCTTTCGATTTTCCTTAGAATATATTTTGTCCGTAAAAAAACTGTTGCCAGAAAAGAGCCTGGGCAAAATTATTGACTTAATTAGCAAAATTTTGCCCTCATATGTTAGTCTCCTAGTCCTCCAGAGACTTGTGAGCTTGTATAACTTTCTTTCCATCTCCTTCCAGTCTCTTCTTCCCTCCTTCTCCTCTCCAAAATGGATCCCTAATATTTTAACCGCCCCTCTATGTATTTTCATGTCGTGCCCAAAGTCCTCCTGCCACTTGCCCTGCAGATGGCACTCGGATTTCCCCTTATTTAATTGGGCTCTTTTGCTTTTTTGAATTCTGTTCCTAGCAGATATCTGATCATATCCGCTAACTTCCCAATTTTACTTAATGTCATATTAACAACAGTTGCTGTGTGTCTTAAAGTCAACTCCCTTTCTATATTCGAACCTCTTTCCCTCCATTTTCATTACCTTCCTTCTTGCCAATTTTTCACATTATGAACCCTATAAGAACACAAAACACTTTCTTATAATTCTTCTTACTATTTTCTTTGGTGGAAAAAACACATTTGCTAAATACGATAGTTTTGGGATTGTAACTGCCTTCATCAGCAATATCTTCCCTTCTATTGATAAGTTCGTTAACCTCCAAAATCCTGCTTTTTTTTTTGGTTATCTTTTTCCCCATTTCTTTCCACTCCATCCTCTCTGTATTCTTAACCCCAATACTTTCACAACATTTGACAACCTTATTCTTCCTAGTGGTTTTTCCTTCCATTTCCCCCAACGGATTCCATGAGGAACACAAAGTAAAACCAGCGGTACCCAAGGATTCTCGAAGGGGCACAGTACCAAAGGAGTCCAGTCTTCATCTCAGGTCACTGGGGAGCATCCATGTCTCACAAACATATAGCAAGAAAGGAAGCACCAGGACTCTAAAGACTTGGCCCTTCGTTCTTTTGCAGAGATATTGGGAGCGCCACACACCCCTTTCCAGTGACCTCATGAACCACCAAGCTCTCCCCATCTGTCTACTGACTTCATAGGAAGAGTCACCAGGGACATGAATGTCACTGCCAAGGTAAGTAAACCACTCAACAAGGTCAACACACTCTCCGCAAACAGACACACTGCTGATATCTGTGCCCAAGAGGTCATTAAAGGCCTGGCTGTTGGTTTTCATCCAGGACACTCACAAGCCCAGACACTCAGACTCCTCACTCAGTCTCTTGAGCACCCTGATCAGAGCCTCCATTGACTCCACGACAATCACAGCATCATCAGCAAAGTCAATATTCATGAATCTTTCTTCTCCAACAGATGCCCCACAGCCGCTGAACCCCATGACCCTGCACAACACCCAGTCCATACAAGCACTGAACAAAGTAGGAGCAAGAACACACCCCTGACGAACCACAGAATCAACTGGGAAAAACACAGAGGTTCTGTCTCCACACCACTCACAGTACCAGTGTACGGGCTGGCCATGATATCCAGCAACTTCAGGGGGAATCCCACTAAGTCTCAGGAACTCCCACAGGAAGCTCGAACAACTGAGTCGAATGCTTTGTGAAAATCGACAAAGGCTGCTAAGAAACTTTGCCGATATTCACGTTTGCGCTCCATGCCACTGTGGGATTGCACGTTAGCAAGGACACGAGGTTGCTGGTCCTTTCTGGACGATGCCCCCCTTTGTAAAGTTGCAGGCTCCCCGTCTGAAGAGCTGGACGAGATCTATCTGTCTATCTATGTATCCATCCATCCATCCATCCATCCGTCCATGAGGTGGAACGGGTAACAGGGGGGTCTTAAATGGGTGGCGAGAGCGAGAGCCGACAGAAGGGGATCAGCATGAAGGACAACGTACATTCTAATTCAAAAGACATTCGAAAAATTTCAAAAGAATGGCAAAAAAAAAATGAAGACAGACAGGGGAAGGAGTGAAAAAAAAAAACATACGGCTGTCGTTCAGAAAAGAGGGCTTCCAAAGTTGCATATTTGGGGAGAGAAAAAGGAGCAGCCCTCGTTTACTGGGAATACCGAGTGCTGTAAGCTTTTGCCTTTCTGCCAGCAGGAGTCGCCCTTCACCTCGTCTTTTCTTTTCCTCCTTCCACCCGTGTCAGAAGCTGGGCTCTTGGCAGCAAGGAAAGCGGCTTAAAATCAGTAAAGAGGCACTAAAAATAATGAATGATTATTTATATTATTATTTTATTATGTGTGTGGGGGGGTCCTTAAGATAAATACATACATTGATTAGTTAATTTAAATTAATATTATTTTTATTATAATTTTTCTATTGGGGGGGTCCTTAAAATAAATAAATAAATGGACAGACAGACAGATTGATTGATTGATTTTTGGAACTTCTTTATTTATTGCTTAAAGCTCCCAGAGCCGTTGTCTCACAGGCTCCTGCTTCACAATCGCCCAAGCACCACTTCCATAAGTTGAAACGCATGTTTTCAGTCTGTTTTTGAACCAGGACTATCAGGGAGAGCGCGAACGCAGTCCCCCACTACCACAAATTATGCAGTCGAGTTTCCCGCATTTGGGGAAATCGCAGGGGTCAGCACACCCGGAGTGCAATGGATGAGCCTCGCCCTGGGAGAACCACCTTAGTGATCATGGTATCTCCCCTGCCAGGTAAGTATGAGTTGTACAGCCCGGCGCTCATCCTCCCACTTCCTCGGCTTCATCGCTCGGCGGCGGGAGGTTTTCCCCAGCACAGTCCTCGGTCCTTCGGCCTCCTTCGGGCTTCTTCGGGATCCTTCGGGCTTCTTTGGCCTCGGGAGCGCGCATGCGCGGGAGCTAGCTGCTGCCCAGACGCCCGTGTGCACCGTGACCCGGATGTTGGGGTTGCACCGACCTCACCACCTTGATTAGACAGGTTTCACTAGCAACCCCAAGGTGCACCTCGCTCTTATGCAAACCAGCCACCCATCGCTGGAGCTTATTGGCTGGAAGAGAAACAGGAGGGGTAGGACTGGGCGGGATGCTGAATGAGAAACAGCCGCCCAACAGCAAAGACAGGCGGCAGGCGGCAGACAGGAGGCAGGAGGCAAAGCTGCGAAAGAGGAAGGCGACCCTGCGCTCCGGAGACCGAGAGGAAGAAGCCCTCGGCGTGGGCGCTCGCACACGGCAGCAGAGCACCCTCGGGAAGACCTGCGCCGAGGCCGCCGAGTGATCTGGGGCAGCGCTGGGTACACGTTCGAGACTTGAGCCGGTGCTTGCCCTCCCTTTGATGCCACTGTGGGATTGCACGTTAGCAAGGATACGAGGTTGCTGGTTCTTTCTGGAAGATGCCCCCCTTTGTAAAGTTGCAGGCTCCCCGTCTGATGAGCTGGACGAGATCTCTCTGTCTATCTATCCATCCATCCATCCATCCATCAATCCATCCATCCATGAGGTGGAACGGGTAACAGGGGAGTCTTAAATGGGTGGCGAGAGCGAGAGAGCCGACAGAAGGGGATCAGTATGAAGGACAACGCACATTCTAATTCAAAAGACATAACTTAAAATTTCAAAAGAATGGCAATTAAAAAAAAAAAATGAAGACAGACAGGGGAAGGAGAAAAAAAAAAAAACATAGGGCTGTCGTTTAGAAAAGAGGGCTTCCACAGTTGCCTATTTGGGGAGAGAAAAACGAGCAGCCCTCGTTTACGGCCATACCACTCTGAACACGCCCGATCTCGTCCGATCTCGGAAGCTAAGCAGAGTCGGGCTCGGTTAGTACTTGGATGGGAGACCGCCTGGGAATACCGAGTGCCGTAAGCTTTTGCCTTTCTGCCAGCAGGAGTCGCCCTTCGCCTCGTCTTTTTCTTTTCCTCCTTCCACCCGTATCAGAAGCTGGGCTTTTGGCAGCCGAGTGATCTGGGGCAGCCCTGGGTACACGTTCGAGACTTGAGCCGGTGCTTGCCCTCCCTTTGATGCCACTGTGGGATTGCAGGTTGGAAAGGACACGAGGCTGCTGGTCCTTTCTGGACGATGCCCCCCTTTGTAAAGTTGCAGGCTCCCGTCTGAAGAGCTGGACGAGATCTATCTGTCTTTCTATCCATCCATCCATCCATGAGGAGGAACGGGGAACAGGGGGGTCTTAAATGGGTGGCGAGAGCGAGAGAGCCGACAGAAGGGGATCAGCATGAAGGACAACGTACATTCAAATTTAAAAGAATGGCAAAAAAAAAAATGAAGACAGACAGGGAAGGAGAGAAAAAATAAAAACATAGGGCTGTCGTTTAGAAAAGAGGGCTTCCAAAGTTGAGATGTTTTTCTCATAAAACGAGAGGTTTTCTCTGATCATTCCAATTATTTTCTGTTGGGAAAAAACTTTCTGTTTATTTGTGTATGCACACCTTGCCTTCCACAATACTTCTTTTATCACGTTTATTCGGTCCCAATCTTTCTTCCCGACCTCTCTTTTCCCTGACCTCCCAAACACCACCAAGTCTCTATCCAGCTTGATGTCTACTATGTGTCTCTGCCTTACTTCCTTCCATATCCTTGCCACTGTGGGGCAGTCCCACATTGCATGTCCATACTGACTTATTTTTTTTTCTTTTACATCCGTCCCTGGGACATTTAGGCCCTTGTAAATTCTTTCTTTTACTTAAAGCCAGGTTGGTTTCTAGTGCTTCATGGGCGGCCAGCCAGGCTATATCTGCTACTTGATTATTTGGAAACTTTCCCCCAAATCTTTCCCATATCAGTTTAGATTCCTCTCTAGATTTCCCAGTAATGTTTACTGGCTTCTCACTTTCCCTTACTTTTCCACTAATTCTTTCCACCTCCTCCACAAGTCCTTTTCATCCTGCTGAAGCCCACAATCTTTGATACAGTCCATCAACCTCCTGTATAGTTTGGGTAATCTAAACTCATATGGTTTCTTGTTCTGGGTTTTATAAAGCCCAAACCTTCTTAGATGACCACCCATCATGTACCTGGCTAAATCCGCTGCCCTCCCTTTCCGCTCTGTAACAAGGATATGTAAACGGCCGTGTATTTCAATCTTAACAAGATCCTTAAGTCCAGAAAACCTTTCTCCCCCTTTCCTTTTTTGTTTCTTTACTTTCTGTCTTGCGACCTTCTCATCTGTAGACCTCCCAAAAAAATAAAAACATTGTCTTTCGATTTTCCTTAGAATATATTTTGTCCGTAAAAACTGTTGCCAGAAAAGAGCCTGGGCAAAATTATTGACTTAATTAGCAAAATTTTGCCCTCATATGTTAGTCTCCTAGTCCTCCAGAGACTTGTGAGCTTGTATAACTTTCTTTCCATCTCCTTCCAGTCTCTTCTTCCCTCCTTCTCCTCTCCAAAATGGATCCCTAATATTTTAACCGCCCCTCTATGTATTTTCATGTCGTGCCCAAAGTCCTCCTGCCACTTGCCCTGCAGATGGCACTCGGATTTCCTTATTTAATTGGGCTCTTTTGCTTTTTTGAATTCTGTTCCTAGCAGATATCTGATCATATCCGCTAACTTCCCAATTTTACTTAATGTCATATTAACAACAGTTGCTGTGTGTCTTAAAGTCAACTCCCTTTCTATATTCGAACCTCTTTCCCTCCATTTTCATTACCTTCCTTCTTGCCAATTTTTCACATTATGAACCCTATAAGAACACAAAACACTTTCTTATAATTCTTCTTACTATTTTCTTTGGTGGAAAAAACACATTTGCTAAATACGATAGTTTTGGGATTGTAACTGCCTTCATCAGCAATATCTTCCCTTCTATTGATAAGTTCGTTAACCTCCAAAATCCTGCTTTTTTTTTTGGTTATCTTTTTCCCCATTTCTTTCCACTCCATCCTCTCTGTATTCTTAACCCCAATACTTTCACAACATTTGACAACCTTATTCTTCCTAGTGGTTTTTCCTTCCATTTCCCCCAACGGATTCCATGAGGAACACAAAGTAAAACCAGCGGTACCCAAGGATTCTCCGAAGGGGCACAGTACCAAAGGAGTCCAGTCTTCATCTCAGGTCACTGGGGAGCATCCATGTCTCACAAACATATAGCAAGAAAGGAAGCACCAGGACTCTAAAGACTTGGCCCTTCGTTCTTTTGCAGAGATATTGGGAGCGCCACACACCCCTTTCCAGTGACCTCATGAACCACCAAGCTCTCCCCATCTGTCTACTGACTTCATAGGAAGAGTCACCAGGGACATGAATGTCACTGCCAAGGTAAGTAAACCACTCAACAAGGTCAACACACTCCGCAAACAGACACACTGCTGATATCTGTGCCCAAGAGGTCATTAAAGGCCTGGCTGTTGGTTTTCATCCAGGACACTCACAAGCCCAGACACTCAGACTCCTCACTCAGTCTCTTGAGCACCCTGATCAGAGCCTCCATTGACTCCACGACAATCACAGCATCATCAGCAAAGTCAATATTCATGAATCTTTCTTCTCCAACAGATGCCCCACAGCCGCTGAACCCCATGACCCTGCACAACACCCAGTCCATACAAGCACTGAACAAAGTAGGAGCAAGAACACACCCCTGACGAACCACAGAATCAACTGGGAAAAACACAGAGGTTCTGTCTCCACACCACTCACAGTACCAGTGTACGGGCTGGCCATGATATCCAGCAACTTCAGGGGGAATCCCACTAAGTCTCAGGAACTCCCACAGGGAAGCTCGAACAACTGAGTCGAATGCTTTGTGAAAATCGACAAAGGCTGCTAAGAAACTTTGCCGATATTCACGTTTGCGCTCCATGCCACTGTGGGATTGCACGTTAGCAAGGACACGAGGTTGCTGGTCCTTTCTGGACGATGCCCCCCTTTGTAAAGTTGCAGGCTCCCCGTCTGAAGAGCTGGACGAGATCTATCTGTCTATCTATGTATCCATCCATCCATCCATCCATCCGTCCATGAGGTGGAACGGGTAACAGGGGGGTCTTAAATGGGTGGCGAGAGCGAGAGAGCCGACAGAAGGGGATCAGCATGAAGGACAACGTACATTCTAATTCAAAAGACATTCGAAAAATTTCAAAAGAATGGCAAAAAAAAAATGAAGACAGACAGGGAAGGAGTGAAAAAAAAAAACATACGGCTGTCGTTCAGAAAAGAGGGCTTCCAAAGTTGCATATTTGGGGAGAGAAAAAGGAGCAGCCCTCGTTTACTGGGAATACCGAGTGCTGTAAGCTTTTGCCTTTCTGCCAGCAGGAGTCGCCCTTCACCTCGTCTTTTCTTTTCCTCCTTCCACCCGTGTCAGAAGCTGGGCTCTTGGCAGCAAGGAAAGCGGCTTAAAATCAGTAAAGAGGCACTAAAAATAATGAATGATTATTTATATTATTATTTTATTATGTGTGTGGGGGGGTCCTTAAGATAAATACATACATTGATTAGTTAATTTAAATTAATATTATTTTTATTATAATTTTTCTATTGGGCGGGGGTCCTTAAAATAAATAAATAAATGGACAGACAGACAGATTGATTGATTGATTTTGGAACTTCTTTATTTATTGCTTAAAGCTCCCAGAGCCGTTGTCTCACAGGCTCCTGCTTCACAATCGCCCAAGCACCACTTCCATAAGTTGAAACGCATGTTTTCAGTCTGTTTTTTGAACCAGGACTATCAGGGGAGAGCGCGAACGCAGTCCCCCACTACCACAAATTATGCAGTCGAGTTTCCCGCATTTGGGGAAATCGCAGGGGTCAGCACACCCGGAGTGCAATGGATGAGCCTCGCCCTGGGAGAACCACCTTAGTGATCATGGTATCTCCCCTGCCAGGTAAGTATGAGTTGTACAGCCCGGCGCTCATCCTCCCACTTCCTCGGCTTCATCGCTCGGCGGCGGGAGGTTTTCCCCAGCACAGTCCTCGGTCCTTCGGCCTCCTTCGGGCTTCTTCGGGATCCTTCGGGCTTCTTTGGCCTCGGGAGCGCGCATGCGCGGGAGCTAGCTGCTGCCCAGACGCCCGTGTGCACCGTGACCCGGATGTTGGGGTTGCACCGACCTCACCACCTTGATTAGACAGGTTTCACTAGCAACCCCAAGGTGCACCTCGCTCTTATGCAAACCAGCCACCCATCGCTGGAGCTTATTGGCTGGAAGAGAAACAGGAGGGGTAGGACTGGGCGGGATGCTGAATGAGAAACAGCCGCCCAACAGCAAAGACAGGCGGCAGGCGGCAGACAGGAGGCAGGAGGCAAAGCTGCGAAAGAGGAAGGCGACCCTGCGCTCCGGAGACCGAGAGGAAGAAGCCCTCGGCGTGGGCGCTCGCACACGGCAGCAGAGCACCCTCGGGAAGACCTGCGCCGAGGCCGCCGAGTGATCTGGGGCAGCGCTGGGTACACGTTCGAGACTTGAGCCGGTGCTTGCCCTCCCTTTGATGCCACTGTGGGATTGCACGTTAGCAAGGATACGAGGTTGCTGGTTCTTTCTGGAAGATGCCCCCCTTTGTAAAGTTGCAGGCTCCCCGTCTGATGAGCTGGACGAGATCTCTCTGTCTATCTATCCATCCATCCATCCATCCATCAATCCATCCATCCATGAGGTGGAACGGGTAACAGGGGAGTCTTAAATGGGTGGCGAGAGCGAGAGAGCCGACAGAAGGGGATCAGTATGAAGGACAACGCACATTCTAATTCAAAAGACATAACTTAAAATTTCAAAAGAATGGCAATTAAAAAAAAAAAATGAAGACAGACAGGGAAGGAGAAAAAAAAAAAAACATAGGGCTGTCGTTTAGAAAAGAGGGCTTCCACAGTTGCCTATTTGGGGAGAGAAAAACGAGCAGCCCTCGTTTACGGCCATACCACTCTGAACACGCCCGATCTCGTCCGATCTCGGAAGCTAAGCAGAGTCGGGCTCGGTTAGTACTTGGATGGGAGACCGCCTGGGAATACCGAGTGCCGTAAGCTTTTGCCTTTCTGCCAGCAGGAGTCGCCCTTCGCCTCGTCTTTTTCTTTTCCTCCTTCCACCCGTATCAGAAGCTGGGCTTTTGGCAGCCGAGTGATCTGGGGCAGCCCTGGGTACACGTTCGAGACTTGAGCCGGTGCTTGCCCTCCCTTTGATGCCACTGTGGGATTGCAGGTTGGAAAGGACACGAGGCTGCTGGTCCTTTCTGGACGATGCCCCCTTTGTAAAGTTGCAGGCTCCCGTCTGAAGAGCTGGACGAGATCTATCTGTCTTTCTATCCATCCATCCATCCATGAGGAGGAACGGGGAACAGGGGGGTCTTAAATGGGTGGCGAGAGCGAGAGAGCCGACAGAAGGGGATCAGCATGAAGGACAACGTACATTCAAATTTAAAAGAATGGCAAAAAAAAAAATGAAGACAGACAGGGAAGGAGAGAAAAAATAAAAACATAGGGCTGTCGTTTAGAAAAGAGGGCTTCCAAAGTTGAGATGTTTTTCTCATAAAACGAGAGGTTTTCTCTGATCATTCCAATTATTTTCTGTTGGGAAAAAACTTTCTGTTTATTTGTGTATGCACACCTTGCCTTCCACAATACTTCTTTTATCACGTTTATTCGGTCCCAATCTTTCTTCCCGACCTCTCTTTTCCCTGACCTCCCAAACACCACCAAGTCTCTATCCAGCTTGATGTCTACTATGTGTCTCTGCCTTACTTCCTTCCATATCCTTGCCACTGTGGGGCAGTCCCACATTGCATGTCCATACTGACTTATTTTTTTTCTTTTACATCCGTCCCTGGGACATTTAGGCCCTTGTAAATTCTTTCTTTTACTTAAAGCCAGGTTGGTTTCTAGTGCTTCATGGGCGGCCAGCCAGGCTATATCTGCTACTTGATTATTTGGAAACTTTCCCCCAAATCTTTCCCATATCAGTTTAGATTCCTCTCTAGATTTCCCAGTAATGTTTACTGGCTTCTCACTTTCCCTTACTTTTCCACTAATTCTTTCCACCTCCTCCACAAGTCCTTTTCATCCTGCTGAAGCCCACAATCTTTGATACAGTCCATCAACCTCCTGTATAGTTTGGGTAATCTAAACTCATATGGTTTCTTGTTCTGGGTTTTATAAAGCCCAAACCTTCTTAGATGACCACCCATCATGTACCTGGCTAAATCCGCTGCCCTCCCTTTCCGCTCTGTAACAAGGATATGTAAACGGCCGTGTATTTCAATCTTAACAAGATCCTTAAGTCCAGAAAACCTTTCTCCCCCTTTCCTTTTTTGTTTCTTTACTTTCTGTCTTGCGACCTTCTCATCTGTAGACCTCCCAAAAAAATAAAAACATTGTCTTTCGATTTTCCTTAGAATATATTTTGTCCGTAAAAAAACTGTTGCCAGAAAAAAGCCTGGGCAAAATTATTGACTTAATTAGCAAAATTTTGCCCTCATATGTTAGTCTCCTAGTCCTCCAGAGACTTGTGAGCTTGTATAACTTTCTTTCCATCTCCTTCCAGTCTCTTCTTCCCTCCTTCTCCTCTCCAAAATGGATCCCTAATATTTTAACCGCCCCTCTATGTATTTTCATGTCGTGCCCAAAGTCCTCCTGCCACTTGCCCTGCAGATGGCACTCGGATTTCCCCTTATTTAATTGGGCTCTTTTGCTTTTTTGAATTCTGTTCCTAGCAGATATCTGATCATATCCGCTAACTTCCCAATTTTACTTAATGTCATATTAACAACAGTTGCTGTGTGTCTTAAAGTCAACTCCCTTTCTATATTCGAACCTCTTTCCCTCCATTTTCATTACCTTCCTTCTTGCCAATTTTTCACATTATGAACCCTATAAGAACACAAAACACTTTCTTATAATTCTTCTTACTATTTTCTTTGGTGGAAAAAACACATTTGCTAAATACGATAGTTTTGGGATTGTAACTGCCTTCATCAGCAATATCTTCCCTTCTATTGATAAGTTCGTTAACCTCCAAAATCCTGCTTTTTTTTTTTTTTTGGTTATCTTTTTTCCCCATTTCTTTCCACTCCATCCTCTCTGTATTCTTAACCCCAATACTTTCACAACATTTGACAACCTTATTCTTCCTAGTGGTTTTTCCTTCCATTTCCCCCAACGGATTCCATGAGGAACACAAAGTAAAACCAGCGGTACCCAAGGATTCTCCGAAGGGGCACAGTACCAAAGGAGTCCAGTCTTCATCTCAGGTCACTGGGGAGCATCCATGTCTCACAAACATATAGCAAGAAAGGAAGCACCAGGACTCTAAAGACTTGGCCCTTCGTTCTTTTGCAGAGATATTGGGAGCGCCACACACCCCTTTCCAGTGACCTCATGAACCACCAAGCTCTCCCCATCTGTCTACTGACTTCATAGGAAGAGTCACCAGGGACATGAATGTCACTGCCAAGGTAAGTAAACCACTCAACAAGGTCAACACACTCTCCGCAAACAGACACACTGCTGATATCTGTGCCCAAGAGGTCATTAAAGGCCTGGCTGTTGGTTTTCATCCAGGACACTCACAAGCCCAGACACTCAGACTCCTCACTCAGTCTCTTGAGCACCCTGATCAGAGCCTCCATTGACTCCACGACAATCACAGCATCATCAGCAAAGTCAATATTCATGAATCTTTCTTCTCCAACAGATGCCCCACAGCCGCTGAACCCCATGACCCTGCACAACACCCAGTCCATACAAGCACTGAACAAAGTAGGAGCAAGAACACACCCCTGACGAACCACAGAATCAACTGGGAAAAACACAGAGGTTCTGTCTCCACACCACTCACAGTACCAGTGTACGGGCTGGCCATGATATCCAGCAACTTCAGGGGGAATCCCACTAAGTCTCAGGAACTCCCACAGGGAAGCTCGAACAACTGAGTCGAATGCTTTGTGAAAATCGACAAAGGCTGCTAAGAAACTTTGCCGATATTCACGCTTTGCGCTCCATGCCACTGTGGGATTGCACGTTAGCAAGGACACGAGGTTGCTGGTCCTTTCTGGACGATGCCCCCCTTTGTAAAGTTGCAGGCTCCCCGTCTGAAGAGCTGGACGAGATCTATCTGTCTATCTATGTATCCATCCATCCATCCATCCATCCGTCCATGAGGTGGAACGGGTAACAGGGGGGTCTTAAATGGGTGGCGAGCGAGAGAGCCGACAGAAGGGGATCAGCATGAAGGACAACGTACATTCTAATTCAAAAGACATTCGAAAAATTTCAAAAGAATGGCAAAAAAAAAATGAAGACAGACAGGGAAGGAGTGAAAAAAAAAAACATACGGCTGTCGTTCAGAAAAGAGGGCTTCCAAAGTTGCATATTTGGGGAGAGAAAAAGGAGCAGCCCTCGTTTACTGGGAATACCGAGTGCTGTAAGCTTTTGCCTTTCTGCCAGCAGGAGTCGCCCTTCACCTCGTCTTTTCTTTTCCTCCTTCCACCCGTGTCAGAAGCTGGGCTCTTGGCAGCAAGGAAAGCGGCTTAAAATCAGTAAAGAGGCACTAAAAATAATGAATGATTATTTATATTATTATTTTATTATGTGTGTGGGGGGGTCCTTAAGATAAATACATACATTGATTAGTTAATTTAAATTAATATTATTTTTATTATAATTTTTCTATTGGGCGGGGGTCCTTAAAATAAATAAATAAATGGACAGACAGACAGATTGATTGATTGATTTTTGGAACTTCTTTATTTATTGCTTAAAGCTCCCAGAGCCGTTGTCTCACAGGCTCCTGCTTCACAATCGCCCAAGCACCACTTCCATAAGTTGAAACGCATGTTTTCAGTCTGTTTTTTGAACCAGGACTATCAGGGAGAGCGCGAACGCAGTCCCCCACTACCACAAATTATGCAGTCGAGTTTCCCGCATTTGGGGAAATCGCAGGGGTCAGCACACCCGGAGTGCAATGGATGAGCCTCGCCCTGGGAGAACCACCTTAGTGATCATGGTATCTCCCCTGCCAGGTAAGTATGAGTTGTACAGCCCGGCGCTCATCCTCCCACTTCCTCGGCTTCATCGCTCGGCGGCGGGAGGTTTTCCCCAGCACAGTCCTCGGTCCTTCGGCCTCCTTCGGGCTTCTTCGGGATCCTTCGGGCTTCTTTGGCCTCGGGAGCGCGCATGCGCGGGAGCTAGCTGCTGCCCAGACGCCCGTGTGCACCGTGACCCGGATGTTGGGGTTGCACCGACCTCACCACCTTGATTAGACAGGTTTCACTAGCAACCCCAAGGTGCACCTCGCTCTTATGCAAACCAGCCACCCATCGCTGGAGCTTATTGGCTGGAAGAGAAACAGGAGGGGTAGGACTGGGCGGGATGCTGAATGAGAAACAGCCGCCCAACAGCAAAGACAGGCGGCAGGCGGCAGACAGGAGGCAGGAGGCAAAGCTGCGAAAGAGGAAGGCGACCCTGCGCTCCGGAGACCGAGAGGAAGAAGCCCTCGGCGTGGGCGCTCGCACACGGCAGCAGAGCACCCTCGGGAAGACCTGCGCCGAGGCCGCCGAGTGATCTGGGGCAGCGCTGGGTACACGTTCGAGACTTGAGCCGGTGCTTGCCCTCCCTTTGATGCCACTGTGGGATTGCACGTTAGCAAGGATACGAGGTTGCTGGTTCTTTCTGGAAGATGCCCCCCTTTGTAAAGTTGCAGGCTCCCCGTCTGATGAGCTGGACGAGATCTCTCTGTCTATCTATCCATCCATCCATCCATCCATCAATCCATCCATCCATGAGGTGGAACGGGTAACAGGGGAGTCTTAAATGGGTGGCGAGAGCGAGAGAGCCGACAGAAGGGGATCAGTATGAAGGACAACGCACATTCTAATTCAAAAGACATAACTTAAAATTTCAAAAGAATGGCAATTAAAAAAAAAAAATGAAGACAGACAGGGAAGGAGAAAAAAAAAAAAACATAGGGCTGTCGTTTAGAAAAGAGGGCTTCCACAGTTGCCTATTTGGGAGAGAAAACGAGCAGCCCTCGTTTACGGCCATACCACTCTGAACACGCCCGATCTCGTCCGATCTCGGAAGCTAAGCAGAGTCGGGCTCGGTTAGTACTTGGATGGGAGACCGCCTGGGAATACCGAGTGCCGTAAGCTTTTGCCTTTCTGCCAGCAGGAGTCGCCCTTCGCCTCGTCTTTTTCTTTTCCTCCTTCCACCCGTATCAGAAGCTGGGCTTTTGGCAGCCGAGTGATCTGGGGCAGCCCTGGGTACACGTTCGAGACTTGAGCCGGTGCTTGCCCTCCCTTTGATGCCACTGTGGGATTGCAGGTTGGAAAGGACACGAGGCTGCTGGTCCTTTCTGGACGATGCCCCCTTTGTAAAGTTGCAGGCTCCCGTCTGAAGAGCTGGACGAGATCTATCTGTCTTTCTATCCATCCATCCATCCATGAGGAGGAACGGGGAACAGGGGGGTCTTAAATGGGTGGCGAGAGCGAGAGAGCCGACAGAAGGGGATCAGCATGAAGGACAACGTACATTCAAATTTAAAAGAATGGCAAAAAAAAAAATGAAGACAGACAGGGGAAGGAGAGAAAAAATAAAAACATAGGGCTGTCGTTTAGAAAAGAGGGCTTCCAAAGTTGAGATGTTTTTCTCATAAAACGAGAGGTTTTCTCTGATCATTCCAATTATTTTCTGTTGGGAAAAAACTTTCTGTTTATTTGTGTATGCACACCTTGCCTTCCACAATACTTCTTTTATCACGTTTATTCGGTCCCAATCTTTCTTCCCGACCTCTCTTTTCCCTGACCTCCCAAACACCACCAAGTCTCTATCCAGCTTGATGTCTACTATGTGTCTCTGCCTTACTTCCTTCCATATCCTTGCCACTGTGGGGCAGTCCCACATTGCATGTCCATACTGACTTATTTTTTTTCTTTTACATCCGTCCCTGGGACATTTAGGCCCTTGTAAATTCTTTCTTTTACTTAAAGCCAGGTTGGTTTCTAGTGCTTCATGGGCGGCCAGCCAGGCTATATCTGCTACTTGATTATTTGGAAACTTTCCCCCAAATCTTTCCCATATCAGTTTAGATTCCTCTCTAGATTTCCCAGTAATGTTTACTGGCTTCTCACTTTCCCTTACTTTTCCACTAATTCTTTCCACCTCCTCCACAAGTCCTTTTCATCCTGCTGAAGCCCACAATCTTTGATACAGTCCATCAACCTCCTGTATAGTTTGGGTAATCTAAACTCATATGGTTTCTTGTTCTGGGTTTTATAAAGCCCAAACCTTCTTAGATGACCACCCATCATGTACCTGGCTAAATCCGCTGCCCTCCCTTTCCGCTCTGTAACAAGGATATGTAAACGGCCGTGTATTTCAATCTTAACAAGATCCTTAAGTCCAGAAAACCTTTCTCCCCCTTTCCTTTTTTGTTTCTTTACTTTCTGTCTTGCGACCTTCTCATCTGTAGACCTCCCAAAAAAATAAAAACATTGTCTTTCGATTTTCCTTAGAATATATTTTGTCCGTAAAAACTGTTGCCAGAAAAGAGCCTGGGCAAAATTATTGACTTAATTAGCAAAATTTTGCCCTCATATGTTAGTCTCCTAGTCCTCCAGAGACTTGTGAGCTTGTATAACTTTCTTTCCATCTCCTTCCAGTCTCTTCTTCCCTCCTTCTCCTCTCCAAAATGGATCCCTAATATTTTAACCGCCCCTCTATGTATTTTCATGTCGTGCCCAAAGTCCTCCTGCCACTTGCCCTGCAGATGGCACTCGGATTTCCTTATTTAATTGGGCTCTTTTGCTTTTTGAATTCTGTTCCTAGCAGATATCTGATCATATCCGCTAACTTCCCAATTTTACTTAATGTCATATTAACAACAGTTGCTGTGTGTCTTAAAGTCAACTCCCTTTCTATATTCGAACCTCTTTCCCTCCATTTTCATTACCTTCCTTCTTGCCAATTTTTCACATTATGAACCCTATAAGAACACAAAACACTTTCTTATAATTCTTCTTACTATTTTCTTTGGTGGAAAAAACACATTTGCTAAATACGATAGTTTTGGGATTGTAACTGCCTTCATCAGCAATATCTTCCCTTCTATTGATAAGTTCGTTAACCTCCAAAATCCTGCTTTTTTTTTTGGTTATCTTTTTCCCCATTTCTTTCCACTCCATCCTCTCTGTATTCTTAACCCCAATACTTTCACAACATTTGACAACCTTATTCTTCCTAGTGGTTTTTCCTTCCATTTCCCCCAACGGATTCCATGAGGAACACAAAGTAAAACCAGCGGTACCCAAGGATTCTCGAAGGGGCACAGTACCAAAGGAGTCCAGTCTTCATCTCAGGTCACTGGGGAGCATCCATGTCTCACAAACATATAGCAAGAAAGGAAGCACCAGGACTCTAAAGACTTGGCCCTTCGTTCTTTTGCAGAGATATTGGGAGCGCCACACACCCCTTTCCAGTGACCTCATGAACCACCAAGCTCTCCCCATCTGTCTACTGACTTCATAGGAAGAGTCACCAGGGACATGAATGTCACTGCCAAGGTAAGTAAACCACTCAACAAGGTCAACACACTCTCCGCAAACAGACACACTGCTGATATCTGTGCCCAAGAGGTCATTAAAGGCCTGGCTGTTGGTTTTCATCCAGGACACTCACAAGCCCAGACACTCAGACTCCTCACTCAGTCTCTTGAGCACCCTGATCAGAGCCTCCATTGACTCCACGACAATCACAGCATCATCAGCAAAGTCAATATTCATGAATCTTTCTTCTCCAACAGATGCCCCACAGCCGCTGAACCCCATGACCCTGCACAACACCCAGTCCATACAAGCACTGAACAAAGTAGGAGCAAGAACACACCCCTGACGAACCACAGAATCAACTGGGAAAAACACAGAGGTTCTGTCTCCACACCACTCACAGTACCAGTGTACGGGCTGGCCATGATATCCAGCAACTTCAGGGGGAATCCCACTAAGTCTCAGGAACTCCCACAGGGAAGCTCGAACAACTGAGTCGAATGCTTTGTGAAAATCGACAAAGGCTGCTAAGAAACTTTGCCGATATTCACGTTTGCTCCATGCCACTGTGGGATTGCACGTTAGCAAGGACACGAGGTTGCTGGTCCTTTCTGGACGATGCCCCCCTTTGTAAAGTTGCAGGCTCCCCGTCTGAAGAGCTGGACGAGATCTATCTGTCTATCTATGTATCCATCCATCCATCCATCCATCCGTCCATGAGGTGGAACGGGTAACAGGGGGGTCTTAAATGGGTGGCGAGCGAGAGAGCCGACAGAAGGGGATCAGCATGAAGGACAACGTACATTCTAATTAAAAAAACATTCCGAAAAATTTCAAAAAAATGGCAAAAAAAAAATGAAGACAGACAGGGAAGGAGTGAAAAAAAAAAACATACGGCTGTCGTTCAGAAAAGAGGGCTTCCAAAGTTGCATATTTGGGGAGAGAAAAAGGAGCAGCCCTCGTTTACTGGGAATACCGAGTGCTGTAAGCTTTTGCCTTTCTGCCAGCAGGAGTCGCCCTTCACCTCGTCTTTTCTTTTCCTCCTTCCACCCGTGTCAGAAGCTGGGCTCTTGGCAGCAAGGAAAGCGGCTTAAAATCAGTAAAGAGGCACTAAAAATAATGAATGATTATTTATATTATTATTTTATTATGTGTGTGGGGGGGTCCTTAAGATAAATACATACATTGATTAGTTAATTTAAATTAATATTATTTTTATTATAATTTTTCTATTGGGGGGGTCCTTAAAATAAATAAATAAATGGACAGACAGACAGATTGATTGATTGATTTTTGGAACTTCTTTATTTATTGCTTAAAGCTCCCAGAGCCGTTGTCTCACAGGCTCCTGCTTCACAATCGCCCAAGCACCACTTCCATAAGTTGAAACGCATGTTTTCAGTCTGTTTTTTGAACCAGGACTATCAGGGAGAGCGCGAACGCAGTCCCCCACTACCACAAATTATGCAGTCGAGTTTCCCGCATTTGGGGAAATCGCAGGGGTCAGCACACCCGGAGTGCAATGGATGAGCCTCGCCCTGGGAGAACCACCTTAGTGATCATGGTATCTCCCCTGCCAGGTAAGTATGAGTTGTACAGCCCGGCGCTCATCCTCCCACTTCCTCGGCTTCATCGCTCGGCGGCGGGAGGTTTTCCCCAGCACAGTCCTCGGTCCTTCGGCCTCCTTCGGGCTTCTTCGGGATCCTTCGGGCTTCTTTGGCCTCGGGAGCGCGCATGCGCGGGAGCTAGCTGCTGCCCAGACGCCCGTGTGCACCGTGACCCGGATGTTGGGGTTGCACCGACCTCACCACCTTGATTAGACAGGTTTCACTAGCAACCCCAAGGTGCACCTCGCTCTTATGCAAACCAGCCACCCATCGCTGGAGCTTATTGGCTGGAAGAGAAACAGGAGGGGTAGGACTGGGCGGGATGCTGAATGAGAAACAGCCGCCCAACAGCAAAGACAGGCGGCAGGCGGCAGACAGGAGGCAGGAGGCAAAGCTGCGAAAGAGGAAGGCGACCCTGCGCTCCGGAGACCGAGAGGAAGAAGCCCTCGGCGTGGGCGCTCGCACACGGCAGCAGAGCACCCTCGGGAAGACCTGCGCCGAGGCCGCCGAGTGATCTGGGGCAGCGCTGGGTACACGTTCGAGACTTGAGCCGGTGCTTGCCCTCCCTTTGATGCCACTGTGGGATTGCACGTTAGCAAGGATACGAGGTTGCTGGTTCTTTCTGGAAGATGCCCCCCTTTGTAAAGTTGCAGGCTCCCCGTCTGATGAGCTGGACGAGATCTCTCTGTCTATCTATCCATCCATCCATCCATCCATCAATCCATCCATCCATGAGGTGGAACGGGTAACAGGGGAGTCTTAAATGGGTGGCGAGAGCGAGAGAGCCGACAGAAGGGGATCAGTATGAAGGACAACGCACATTCTAATTCAAAAGACATAACTTAAAATTTCAAAAGAATGGCAATTAAAAAAAAAAAATGAAGACAGACAGGGAAGGAGAAAAAAAAAAAAACATAGGGCTGTCGTTTAGAAAAGAGGGCTTCCACAGTTGCCTATTTGGGAGAGAAAACGAGCAGCCCTCGTTTACGGCCATACCACTCTGAACACGCCCGATCTCGTCCGATCTCGGAAGCTAAGCAGAGTCGGGCTCGGTTAGTACTTGGATGGGAGACCGCCTGGGAATACCGAGTGCCGTAAGCTTTTGCCTTTCTGCCAGCAGGAGTCGCCCTTCGCCTCGTCTTTTTCTTTTCCTCCTTCCACCCGTATCAGAAGCTGGGCTTTTGGCAGCCGAGTGATCTGGGGCAGCCCTGGGTACACGTTCGAGACTTGAGCCGGTGCTTGCCCTCCCTTTGATGCCACTGTGGGATTGCAGGTTGGAAAGGACACGAGGCTGCTGGTCCTTTCTGGACGATGCCCCCTTTGTAAAGTTGCAGGCTCCCGTCTGAAGAGCTGGACGAGATCTATCTGTCTTTCTATCCATCCATCCATCCATGAGGAGGAACGGGGAACAGGGGGGTCTTAAATGGGTGGCGAGAGCGAGAGAGCCGACAGAAGGGGATCAGCATGAAGGACAACGTACATTCAAATTTAAAAGAATGGCAAAAAAAAAAAATGAAGACAGACAGGGAAGGAGAGAAAAAATAAAAACATAGGGCTGTCGTTTAGAAAAGAGGGCTTCCAAAGTTGAGATGTTTTTCTCATAAAACGAGAGGTTTTCTCTGATCATTCCAATTATTTTCTGTTGGGAAAAACTTTCTGTTTATTTGTGTATGCACACCTTGCCTTCCACAATACTTCTTTTATCACGTTTATTCGGTCCCAATCTTTCTTCCCGACCTCTCTTTTCCCTGACCTCCCAAACACCACCAAGTCTCTATCCAGCTTGATGTCTACTATGTGTCTCTGCCTTACTTCCTTCCATATCCTTGCCACTGTGGGGCAGTCCCACATTGCATGTCCATACTGACTTATTTTTTTTCTTTTACATCCGTCCCTGGGACATTTAGGCCCTTGTAAATTCTTTCTTTTACTTAAAGCCAGGTTGGTTTCTAGTGCTTCATGGGCGGCCAGCCAGGCTATATCTGCTACTTGATTATTTGGAAACTTTCCCCCAAATCTTTCCCATATCAGTTTAGATTCCTCTCTAGATTTCCCAGTAATGTTTACTGGCTTCTCACTTTCCCTTACTTTTCCACTAATTCTTTCCACCTCCTCCACAAGTCCTTTTCATCCTGCTGAAGCCCACAATCTTTGATACAGTCCATCAACCTCCTGTATAGTTTGGGTAATCTAAACTCATATGGTTTCTTGTTCTGGGTTTTATAAAGCCCAAACCTTCTTAGATGACCACCCATCATGTACCTGGCTAAATCCGCTGCCCTCCCTTTCCGCTCTGTAACAAGGATATGTAAACGGCCGTGTATTTCAATCTTAACAAGATCCTTAAGTCCAGAAAACCTTTCTCCCCCTTTCCTTTTTTGTTTCTTTACTTTCTGTCTTGCGACCTTCTCATCTGTAGACCTCCCAAAAAAATAAAAACATTGTCTTTCGATTTTCCTTAGAATATATTTTGTCCGTAAAAACTGTTGCCAGAAAAAAGAGCCTGGGCAAAATTATTGACTTAATTAGCAAAATTTTGCCCTCATATGTTAGTCTCCTAGTCCTCCAGAGACTTGTGAGCTTGTATAACTTTCTTTCCATCTCCTTCCAGTCTCTTCTTCCCTCCTTCTCCTCTCCAAAATGGATCCCTAATATTTTAACCGCCCCTCTATGTATTTTCATGTCGTGCCCAAAGTCCTCCTGCCACTTGCCCTGCAGATGGCACTCGGATTTCCTTATTTAATTGGGCTCTTTTGCTTTTTGAATTCTGTTCCTAGCAGATATCTGATCATATCCGCTAACTTCCCAATTTTACTTAATGTCATATTAACAACAGTTGCTGTGTGTCTTAAAGTCAACTCCCTTTCTATATTCGAACCTCTTTCCCTCCATTTTCATTACCTTCCTTCTTGCCAATTTTTCACATTATGAACCCTATAAGAACACAAAACACTTTCTTATAATTCTTCTTACTATTTTCTTTGGTGGAAAAAACACATTTGCTAAATACGATAGTTTTGGGATTGTAACTGCCTTCATCAGCAATATCTTCCCTTCTATTGATAAGTTCGTTAACCTCCAAAATCCTGCTTTTTTTTTTTGGTTATCTTTTTCCCCATTTCTTTCCACTCCATCCTCTCTGTATTCTTAACCCCAATACTTTCACAACATTTGACAACCTTATTCTTCCTAGTGGTTTTTCCTTCCATTTCCCCCAACGGATTCCATGAGGAACACAAAGTAAAACCAGCGGTACCCAAGGATTCTCGAAGGGGCACAGTACCAAAGGAGTCCAGTCTTCATCTCAGGTCACTGGGGAGCATCCATGTCTCACAAACATATAGCAAGAAAGGAAGCACCAGGACTCTAAAGACTTGGCCCTTCGTTCTTTTGCAGAGATATTGGGAGCGCCACACACCCCTTTCCAGTGACCTCATGAACCACCAAGCTCTCCCCATCTGTCTACTGACTTCATAGGAAGAGTCACCAGGGACATGAATGTCACTGCCAAGGTAAGTAAACCACTCAACAAGGTCAACACACTCTCCGCAAACAGACACACTGCTGATATCTGTGCCCAAGAGGTCATTAAAGGCCTGGCTGTTGGTTTTCATCCAGGACACTCACAAGCCCAGACACTCAGACTCCTCACTCAGTCTCTTGAGCACCCTGATCAGAGCCTCCATTGACTCCACGACAATCACAGCATCATCAGCAAAGTCAATATTCATGAATCTTTCTTCTCCAACAGATGCCCCACAGCCGCTGAACCCCATGACCCTGCACAACACCCAGTCCATACAAGCACTGAACAAAGTAGGAGCAAGAACACACCCCTGACGAACCACAGAATCAACTGGGAAAAACACAGAGGTTCTGTCTCCACACCACTCACAGTACCAGTGTACGGGCTGGCCATGATATCCAGCAACTTCAGGGGGAATCCCACTAAGTCTCAGGAACTCCCACAGGGAAGCTCGAACAACTGAGTCGAATGCTTTGTGAAAATCGACAAAGGCTGCTAAGAAACTTTGCCGATATTCACGCTTTGCTCCATGCCACTGTGGGATTGCACGCTAGCAAGGACACGAGGTTGCTGGTCCTTTCTGGACGATGCCCCCCTTTGTAAAGTTGCAGGCTCCCGTCTGAAGAGCTGGACGAGATCTATCTGTCTATCTATGTATCCATCCATCCATCCATCCATCCGTCCATGAGGTGGAACGGGTAACAGGGGGGTCTTAAATGGGTGGCGAGAGCGAGAGCCGACAGAAGGGGATCAGCATGAAGGACAACGTACATTCTAATTCAAAAGACATTCGAAAAATTTCAAAAGAATGGCAAAAAAAAAATGAAGACAGACAGGGAAGGAGTGAAAAAAAAAAAACATACGGCTGTCGTTCAGAAAAGAGGGCTTCCAAAGTTGCATATTTGGGGAGAGAAAAAGGAGCAGCCCTCGTTTACTGGGAATACCGAGTGCTGTAAGCTTTTGCCTTTCTGCCAGCAGGAGTCGCCCTTCACCTCGTCTTTTCTTTTCCTCCTTCCACCCGTGTCAGAAGCTGGGCTCTTGGCAGCAAGGAAAGCGGCTTAAAATCAGTAAAGAGGCACTAAAAATAATGAATGATTATTTATATTATTATTTTATTATGTGTGTGGGGGGGTCCTTAAGATAAATACATACATTGATTAGTTAATTTAAATTAATATTATTTTTATTATAATTTTTCTATTGGGGGGGTCCTTAAAATAAATAAATAAATGGACAGACAGACAGATTGATTGATTGATTTTTGGAACTTCTTTATTTATTGCTTAAAGCTCCCAGAGCCGTTGTCTCACAGGCTCCTGCTTCACAATCGCCCAAGCACCACTTCCATAAGTTGAAACGCATGTTTTCAGTCTGTTTTTTGAACCAGGACTATCAGGGAGAGCGCGAACGCAGTCCCCCACTACCACAAATTATGCAGTCGAGTTTCCCGCATTTGGGGAAATCGCAGGGGTCAGCACACCCGGAGTGCAATGGATGAGCCTCGCCCTGGGAGAACCACCTTAGTGATCATGGTATCTCCCCTGCCAGGTAAGTATGAGTTGTACAGCCCGGCGCTCATCCTCCCACTTCCTCGGCTTCATCGCTCGGCGGCGGGAGGTTTTCCCCAGCACAGTCCTCGGTCCTTCGGCCTCCTTCGGGCTTCTTCGGGATCCTTCGGGCTTCTTTGGCCTCGGGAGCGCGCATGCGCGGGAGCTAGCTGCTGCCCAGACGCCCGTGTGCACCGTGACCCGGATGTTGGGGTTGCACCGACCTCACCACCTTGATTAGACAGGTTTCACTAGCAACCCCAAGGTGCACCTCGCTCTTATGCAAACCAGCCACCCATCGCTGGAGCTTATTGGCTGGAAGAGAAACAGGAGGGGTAGGACTGGGCGGGATGCTGAATGAGAAACAGCCGCCCAACAGCAAAGACAGGCGGCAGGCGGCAGACAGGAGGCAGGAGGCAAAGCTGCGAAAGAGGAAGGCGACCCTGCGCTCCGGAGACCGAGAGGAAGAAGCCCTCGGCGTGGGCGCTCGCACACGGCAGCAGAGCACCCTCGGGAAGACCTGCGCCGAGGCCGCCGAGTGATCTGGGGCAGCGCTGGGTACACGTTCGAGACTTGAGCCGGTGCTTGCCCTCCCTTTGATGCCACTGTGGGATTGCACGTTAGCAAGGATACGAGGTTGCTGGTTCTTTCTGGAAGATGCCCCCCTTTGTAAAGTTGCAGGCTCCCCGTCTGATGAGCTGGACGAGATCTCTCTGTCTATCTATCCATCCATCCATCCATCCATCAATCCATCCATCCATGAGGTGGAACGGGTAACAGGGGAGTCTTAAATGGGTGGCGAGCGAGAGAGCCGACAGAAGGGGATCAGTATGAAGGACAACGCACATTCTAATTCAAAAGACATAACTTAAAATTTCAAAAGAATGGCAATTAAAAAAAAAAAAAAATGAAGACAGACAGGGGAAGAGAAAAAAAAAAAAAAATAGGGCTGTCGTTTAGAAAAGAGGGCTTCCACAGTTGCCTATTTGGGAGAGAAAACGAGCAGCCCTCGTTTACGGCCATACCACTCTGAACACGCCCGATCTCGTCCGATCTCGGAAGCTAAGCAGAGTCGGGCTCGGTTAGTACTTGGATGGGAGACCGCCTGGGAATACCGAGTGCCGTAAGCTTTTGCCTTTCTGCCAGCAGGAGTCGCCCTTCGCCTCGTCTTTTTCTTTTCCTCCTTCCACCCGTATCAGAAGCTGGGCTTTTGGCAGCCGAGTGATCTGGGGCAGCCCTGGGTACACGTTCGAGACTTGAGCCGGTGCTTGCCCTCCCTTTGATGCCACTGTGGGATTGCAGGTTGGAAAGGACACGAGGCTGCTGGTCCTTTCTGGACGATGCCCCCCTTTGTAAAGTTGCAGGCTCCCGTCTGAAGAGCTGGACGAGATCTATCTGTCTTTCTATCCATCCATCCATCCATGAGGAGGAACGGGGAACAGGGGGGTCTTAAATGGGTGGCGAGCGAGAGAGCCGACAGAAGGGGATCAGCATGAAGGACAACGTACATTCAAATTTAAAAGAATGCAAAAAAAAAAAAAAAAAAAATGAAGACAGACAGGGAAGGAGAGAAAAAAATAAAAAACATAGGGCTGTCGTTTAGAAAAGAGGGCTTCCAAAGTTGAGATGTTTTTCTCATAAAACGAGAGGTTTTCTCTGATCATTCCAATTATTTTCTGTTGGGAAAAAACTTTCTGTTTATTTGTGTATGCACACCTTGCCTTCCACAATACTTCTTTTATCACGTTTATTCGGTCCCAATCTTTCTTCCCGACCTCTCTTTTCCCTGACCTCCCAAACACCACCAAGTCTCTATCCAGCTTGATGTCTACTATGTGTCTCTGCCTTACTTCCTTCCATATCCTTGCCACTGTGGGGCAGTCCCACATTGCATGTCCATACTGACTTATTTTTTTTTCTTTTACATCCGTCCCTGGGACATTTAGGCCCTTGTAAATTCTTTCTTTTACTTAAAGCCAGGTTGGTTTCTAGTGCTTCATGGGCGGCCAGCCAGGCTATATCTGCTACTTGATTATTTGGAAACTTTCCCCCAAATCTTTCCCATATCAGTTTAGATTCCTCTCTAGATTTCCCAGTAATGTTTACTGGCTTCTCACTTTCCCTTACTTTTCCACTAATTCTTTCCACCTCCTCCACAAGTCCTTTTCATCCTGCTGAAGCCCACAATCTTTGATACAGTCCATCAACCTCCTGTATAGTTTGGGTAATCTAAACTCATATGGTTTCTTGTTCTGGGTTTTATAAAGCCCAAACCTTCTTAGATGACCACCCATCATGTACCTGGCTAAATCCGCTGCCCTCCCTTTCCGCTCTGTAACAAGGATATGTAAACGGCCGTGTATTTCAATCTTAACAAGATCCTTAAGTCCAGAAAACCTTTCTCCCCCTTTCCTTTTTTGTTTCTTTACTTTCTGTCTTGCGACCTTCTCATCTGTAGACCTCCCAAAAAAATAAAAACATTGTCTTTCGATTTTCCTTAGAATATATTTTGTCCGTAAAAAAACTGTTGCCAGAAAAGAGCCTGGGCAAAATTATTGACTTAATTAGCAAAATTTTGCCCTCATATGTTAGTCTCCTAGTCCTCCAGAGACTTGTGAGCTTGTATAACTTTCTTTCCATCTCCTTCCAGTCTCTTCTTCCCTCCTTCTCCTCTCCAAAATGGATCCCTAATATTTTAACCGCCCCTCTATGTATTTTCATGTCGTGCCCAAAGTCCTCCTGCCACTTGCCCTGCAGATGGCACTCGGATTTCCTTATTTAATTGGGCTCTTTTGCTTTTTTGAATTCTGTTCCTAGCAGATATCTGATCATATCCGCTAACTTCCCAATTTTACTTAATGTCATATTAACAACAGTTGCTGTGTGTCTTAAAGTCAACTCCCTTTCTATATTCGAACCTCTTTCCCTCCATTTTCATTACCTTCCTTCTTGCCAATTTTTCACATTATGAACCCTATAAGAACACAAAACACTTTCTTATAATTCTTCTTACTATTTTCTTTGGTGGAAAAAACACATTTGCTAAATACGATAGTTTTGGGATTGTAACTGCCTTCATCAGCAATATCTTCCCTTCTATTGATAAGTTCGTTAACCTCCAAAATCCTGCTTTTTTTTTTTGGTTATCTTTTTCCCCATTTCTTTCCACTCCATCCTCTCTGTATTCTTAACCCCAATACTTTCACAACATTTGACAACCTTATTCTTCCTAGTGGTTTTTCCTTCCATTTCCCCCAACGGATTCCATGAGGAACACAAAGTAAAACCAGCGGTACCCAAGGATTCTCCGAAGGGGCACAGTACCAAAGGAGTCCAGTCTTCATCTCAGGTCACTGGGGAGCATCCATGTCTCACAAACATATAGCAAGAAAGGAAGCACCAGGACTCTAAAGACTTGGCCCTTCGTTCTTTTGCAGAGATATTGGGAGCGCCACACACCCCTTTCCAGTGACCTCATGAACCACCAAGCTCTCCCCATCTGTCTACTGACTTCATAGGAAGAGTCACCAGGGACATGAATGTCACTGCCAAGGTAAGTAAACCACTCAACAAGGTCAACACACTCTCCAAACAGACACACTGCTGATATCTGTGCCCAAGAGGTCATTAAAGGCCTGGCTGTTGGTTTTCATCCAGGACACTCACAAGCCCAGACACTCAGACTCCTCACTCAGTCTCTTGAGCACCCTGATCAGAGCCTCCATTGACTCCACGACAATCACAGCATCATCAGCAAAGTCAATATTCATGAATCTTTCTTCTCCAACAGATGCCCCACAGCCGCTGAACCCCATGACCCTGCACAACACCCAGTCCATACAAGCACTGAACAAAGTAGGAGCAAGAACACACCCCTGACGAACCACAGAATCAACTGGGAAAAACACAGAGGTTCTGTCTCCACACCACTCACAGTACCAGTGTACGGGCTGGCCATGATATCCAGCAACTTCAGGGGGAATCCCACTAAGTCTCAGGAACTCCCACAGGGAAGCTCGAACAACTGAGTCGAATGCTTTGTGAAAATCGACAAAGGCTGCTAAGAAACTTTGCCGATATTCACGTTTGCGCTCCATGCCACTGTGGGATTGCACGTTAGCAAGGACACGAGGTTGCTGGTCCTTTCTGGACGATGCCCCCCTTTGTAAAGTTGCAGGCTCCCCGTCTGAAGAGCTGGACGAGATCTATCTGTCTATCTATGTATCCATCCATCCATCCATCCATCCGTCCATGAGGTGGAACGGGTAACAGGGGGGTCTTAAATGGGTGGCGAGAGCGAGAGAGCCGACAGAAGGGGATCAGCATGAAGGACAA